>NC_034413.1:37481338-37498946 GCF_002078875.1 Numida meleagris | reverse complement strand
ACACTTTTTCTGCCTGCTAGCCTACAATCATTTCTGCACCTAAATAATTTTATTTAGGGAAGGTACCCATGGAACAGCTGAATAACCAAATTACCAGGAGGAGTAATTTGAGTGGACGGACCGAACCACTGGAGACTGGACACTGCAGAAGTTCATAAATAATTCTAAAACAAATAAGCTCAAGATCCCAAAGCCTGTACAAGCTGCAGGAATGTGGAGGATTCAGTGCCTGTTTAGTGGTTCCCATCCATTAACATCACTCACCTCCAGCCCACTGTTTAACCTGAGACATTGTACAAGGTTATAGTCCCACACAAACCAGTGGTGATCTGCAGAAGGGCTGGCTGTGAAGCCAGTGCCTCTCAGCTGCTGGCCCTATCCCTCTGCATAGCATGACCCCTCAGAACAGCCCATTTACAGATCTGCTAGCTCCAGCCAGTAGCACAGGTCAGTGTGTACCTTGCCCTCTCAAGGAGCACCAGAAGCTCCCACCCTTGCTCAGCCATCACCTCAGTGTGAGACTACGCACTACGCTGGATTAGGGAATTGATCCAAGCTAAAAATGCTCTATTTCTTTTTTGTTTCTTTATTTAAAAAACAAACCTGACAGAGAGCAAGGCATGTATAACTCTACTTTAAATGTATGCCTTAAGAATTGTCATCTCTGCTAGAAGGGCATGCAGGCCACTTGGTAGTCCTAACATCTTTAAACAGTCTTATATGGATTTCCCAAAGTAACAAATGACAGCCCACAAGTCCAGTGCCATTGAAACAAGTACGGTCTAAAACCTGGCACACAAAGGTATTGCAGGAGCATGAAAATCTGGACTGCAGTTTGCTTTGTGCAAAGCTGCAGTTACACCCTGCTCAGCACCAGGCCCCCCTCATAGCCAGTGCTGAGTCTCATCATAAGCAGTGGGTAACATTGCTCACCGAAACCAGGTGCAAGAATTTAAGAGAAAAGGCAAAGTATTACTTGATTGTAAATTGGCTGTTCCCTTCCATGCCTGAAAATTTCATATACAAACATAGCCAGTCAGCATCCTCCAAGAATGAGCTTGTCACTACCCAGATCTTGCCTCCATGATATAGGTCTGCTCCAATATGGGTAGAAACAGATGGAGAAACTCAAACTGGGAGCTGGGGATCAGGTCCCAAATTATTCCTGAGGAAGTTCTCTAGCTACACAGCACAGGATCAGCACCTTAACTCCCATTTATCTAAAAGGCTACAATTCAATTAGTGCAGCAACTTCTTCCCTTTTCTCATAACCTCCCTTAGCCCAGCACCTACATATAGCCACTACAGGAAAGCAAGAACATCCCTAATAAATCTCATCTACTAAGAAGGCGGCTAGCAAACAAAAAAAGTGAAAGGAAGTAGCATTCTCCAAGGTACACAGGCCACAGAAAATAAAAGCAACGGGCCCAAAGCGCAACACTTGCCATCAGCTTCAATTAGCAGCAAAGTGGGGTTTGGGAAAACAAGGGCCTCTTCAGAGCTTCTATAGGGCAAAGATGAAATCCCAGAATTAAAAACAAAATCCCCACATGCACATTAATATTCAGAGGCAATTACCTTTCAGCTTAAAGTCAGCCAACATGCATCTTACTACAGCAGCTCTTAAAGCAATCTTGTTTACAATTGGAAATGGATTACATTATCTCAGCTCCACCTATCCACATAATGCAGAGCAAACTGTCAAACATAAAATTACAAAATGGTTATTGTAAGGTATCCCCCTTCAGCATAAGAATTAATTTGACCTATTTTATTACTAAATTATTACTCCCACACAAATTTTCCATCACAGATATCTATCAGCACTGACATTTTTACACCAGCGAGGCATTCTCAGATGCGTATTTTCTTCTTCTCCATCTCAAAGGTGTATTGAGCAGATTTGATGTAAACAGCCTCCTGCCAAGCTAGTTAAAATCTTTAAACTTTATACATACAATTAGATGGTGACAATAAGCATTTGCTTAAAAAAAAAAATCCACACCGTTTCAGATTCTGAAACAAAATGCCTCACTAGTTAAAGAAATACCAACCTACATTTAAGGAGGACCCGCAGATATTTTCACTACAGCTCTGGCAGGTTGTTCTGATTGTCACCAAGAGATGTGATTTGACACAATGGCCCTGATTAAGAATGTGCTTAAGTCCTATTAAAGCCAATGGGAGTTAATCATCTGTTTAAGAGCTTTGCTAAATCAGGACCAGAATAGGAGACATTTCCAAAAATCTGGGCCTAAATTGAACACACTAATTAGCTGCACACACCAATTACATGATTATGGATGAAACACAGTTGTTTAGCATTTACAGCAGCACACTTTGTGTGGAACCATTTAGAAATAAGTTTCAATTATCATTCTGTAACAGGTCCCACAATGCCACAATAACCCACAAATACCATATTCCTTTTAGTTGAAGGAACAGGTTTTGTCTTTTTTCTTAAATAAATAAATCCTTCCATTAATATTTGTCCAAATTATCGAGTGGATCAAGATCTGACCCTTTTTGAACTTCACTGTATTCACAGTGAAAATATCTGAGCACTCAAGCTTTTTTGTTGTTGTTTAAAATCATTACTGTCTTGCCTACAGAGAATATTCACTCTTGCATTGCAAAATGTAACGTTTGCACTCTGTGCTGTCTAACACTTAAGCCATGTGCTCAGGAAACAAATAAATTGGCAAAGATTTGCATATTCAAGATTACAGATATCAGCAATACATTTCTAGCAAGTCGCCGTTCCTACAAACGAGAAGTTGCTAAAATTGTGATTGTTACTATTTACCTATTTGACATTAAGCAGGATTGCCAAATCTGATCATTAGCCTGGTACGCACTGTTTTTTCCTAGCACCAAGATTTCCAGGTAAGTGACTACAAAAATCTCCACTTCATCAAAATAAGAGGGAAAAAGCATTCCAACCCTAGAGGAGGCTGAACAGCCATGCCTCTGCAAAACAGCTCAGAAATGAGAAGCTACATCAAAAACTACATTTATTAAAACAAACAAAAAAAAATCTCATGGCATGTAAGGCAATCTTGCAATTTAAAACTTGACTCATGATTGTGAAAGTTTGGAGTTGGCATGCCAACTTGGTGCGCCATCTGCTCACCAACAATTTATAAATGAGACTGCTGCCAAAGCCACCCGATTACTCAGTTCTAATATTAGTGATGTAACTAAAAACATGCTCTCAGGATTTTTACTTCCCTTCCCCCCCCCCACCGAACCAGGACACACAGAAAAAAAAACTTGTAGGGAAGAAGTTTAAAAGGAAGATAGATAAAATATATTTATAATCAATATTCCCTTCAAGTCTGATTATTAGGAACATACAAGAGTCCATCCCTCAGTATTGCAACTCCCTCTCAGCCAACTCAGTAAGAGCAAATCTGCTGATTATAAATGATGAGAAAAGGTGAATCATATACTCTGTATTCAATCTCAATTTCTTTGTTAGTGATTCAAGTCTACACTACGCTAAAAAGCTGCTCAAAACAGTGTTTAATTCATTTGGACAAAAGAAAAAATCAAGAAATTGTGCACACAGGCTAACAGGTACACTGCTGATTTTAGCACTAGTGCTGATTTTACTATTAGAACAAGATAATTTGGGATAAAAAAAGTATTTGATTTAAACAGTTCCTCTCTAATTAAAATTCCAGATTACATAGTGAAAAATTGCTGAAAATTAATCTACAGTAAATAATCCTTGGGGCAAAAGATACGGTAATAAAACTGCATGGAAAATTACTCACTCATTTTTAAAACATGAGTCACAATTCAGTTTCGTTGGCCTGACACTCCAGATGCATCTCCATGGCGAGCCGGCAGCAAATCCCAAAGCACAGGCGGTATTCCCAGAGCTCAGGCACAGGGATGCAGTGCTGCAACAGCAACACCAGGTACCTGGCAGAACACTTCCACTCCTCGCCTCCTGCCCAACCAAGTCTACCTGCAGCTTGGCCACTGGCTTCAGTGTGAGCAGAGTTAGGACGTTTCTGAGTGCTCTACAGGGGACAGAAGGGGGATGGAAAACAGTGGGAATCCTAGCAGTACTAAGAGGACAAAGGCAGTAATAAGCATCCTGCTGTATTTTGGAACACCTTACTCTATCACTGCCAAAAGGAGTAGCTTTCAAATCCACATTCTGAAATTAAATGCATCATCATTACACAATTACCGTTCTAATTAGCCTTCTCAACAACAGATCAGCTTTATTTACAATTAATTTTAGTTAATGAGTTAGTTGTAGTTTTATCTGAAGGATAATTGGGGAGAATTAATAACTGCTTAATCCACACAAAATTTTGATGTTCATATCGTGTACAAAATTTTGAGAAATGCTTCTGAACCCTAGCCAACAACCACCAGCTTAGTTTCACTATCTGAAAGCAGCCAAAGCTCAGCAAATGTTACCATACTACATTATAGTAGATTAAAGTGTTTATGTATATAATTAGAATTATTATTATAAATGATGCTCATAATTATAAATTGAGATTTCATCTCCAACTCACTAGGAAGCTTTCTCCCTTCCAGAACACCTGGCTGGAACAACTACTTCAGGTCACCTCCTTGCTGGTCCACCGAGACTTATTCCACTGACAGCTGCACAAGGAAGCGATACAGAAGCCCAGAATAAAGAAGGAACTGGCTACCTGTCTTCCCCACGTGCCAAGCATTCTGCACCTCTCACACCTTTCTCCATATCATTAGTCCGCCTCAAGTGACATCTTAAGTCTGAACTGCATAAGCAGGTATTGCTTTAAAATTATTATCAATTATTGATTTACAGACGAAATTTTGTGCTGCAGATTCTCAGCTTCTCTGGGCTTCCTCTGAGGTAAGGGAGACCTTATGGGCCAGAGGGCAGGAAGTTTCCTGCCCTGGAACAAGGGCTCAGATGGATTTTGCAAGAACCTCCTTCCCTAAGGCATGGGGCAGTGTTGCTCTAGGTTATTTTAAAAACAGGGTTTCACTGCAGAAACAGTTGCATTTGGGATGCAGATGAAGTATCTTGACACGAATACTTCACAGAGCATTGTTATAGATTATTTCCTGGAATGCACTGGTTTGGTTTTGAATACATATGTGATATATATTTACTACAGCAAAAATCTCACTGCTATCGATTTCTCTATAAATATTTAATGGTTACCAGTCACAAGCTAAATTTAAATAACAATAGCACTAATGACATTAAAGCATTTCATTCTTTTCAGAAGCGCGAGGAAAAAAAAGCAAATACCTTTATACAGCATTTTACCATTTTAAGAGCAGTAAGACAGCAACCTGAAACCATGTTGCATGCTGATAGACTGAGTCATGTCTGGTCTCACAGTCCTACCAGCGAGGTGATTCTGCACAAACATCTACCAAGAAGCGGGTCCTGCAAAGGGAGCAGACTTCACAGAGACTGGCTTTCAACAACTTTTTCCCATGTAGCAGATCCTTTGACATTAAAAAAGGGTGGTGCTTGATAGCTTTCCCTTCAGCAGAGACAAAATTCACATCTCTCCCCTCCTTTCTGGATTCCTAATTTCCTAAGACTTGCATGACTGTAATATTTTTCAAGCCTGTATGTCTCTATTGTGTCGGACCGAAACTCCCCAGAAGTGCCTTTACCTTGCATTTACACACATCGCACATGCACAGGCTTGTCACAAGCCAGGGCTGGCCACATTTGCAGATTTTTTTCACCAGCTGCCAGCCTCTCCTACCTGGTGTCGGCTACTTTGTGGACAGCTGACCGGTGATAGCATTTATATCCTGAGCACAGTCTGGCTCGAGATTCATACATGAGCACATGGGATTTTGAAGAAATAAAGATCTTGTGCAACTGACAGAATACGGATTTCAGAGAATGCAAGAGTAAACTCAGACAGTTCTCACAGTCTGCTGGTGTCACGCACTACTTGACCCTTTGCTACACAAATGGCACATCATTCTTCTGATCTCGAGAACCACCTATAATCCGACATTTTAAAGCACACACACACAAACGATGAAGCTGACTGCCTCCCACCTATAGGAGCTGAATTCATACGAACACTAATTCCTCTAATTTATCTCCACCTCTTCAGCCTATAATTTTGTTCGCCCATTTGTATCTCTTAAACAGGCATCCTTTGTGAAGCTCTGCAAGATTTATTGCTGAAAAGGCATGATATAATGAGGAGATATTATTACATTAAATTCTATAAGAATAGATTATCCAAAGGATAACACCTAGCAGTGATGGAGAGAAAGGGGCTGTGTATTTAAACTAAAGAAAATTATCAAACAGGGTGTATCAAGTAAAGCTCATACCACAGATGGTTCCATGCAGCTGTATGGAGATGTAACAATCTTACCCAGGAACCATCTGTGCCAGTGCAAGGTTGAAACACCTGGTAAAGATGACCCACTTTGGGGAGATACAGCCGGGTTACTATTACATACATTTGTCTCTAGGACACGTCTACATTTGAAGAACTATGAGGATTAAGGCACGGTGTGAACATGAGGCACAAAGGTGTACTGCAAGATATTTCTGTACGTGGGCAAATGCGGCTCAAGCGCCAGATGATCACAGACTCCTCCAAGATGCAGGGAGCGGCCCATCTTCACAATGCTGTGTGTGCAGTACAGGAGCCATAACTCAGAACAGACAAAAGAGGTATGCACAACTGCTAATTATTCATGTTTCCTGCTCCCTTTCTGAAGGCACTACCTGCACAAAGCAAAACATACACTGCAGGATATCAATTTCTCAAGAAATCATGAGGTATGTTTAAAAGACAAAAAACACCAAAACCAAACCCCATTTTCTTTTGCCTACTCCTTCCCCCCGAACCATATTGCTAACCCAAATATGGTCTTGAATCTACAAGCTCTTTCCTGGAAGCTTTTAAACCATCCATGACTTCAAGAGAATAGCTACTCTTCCTCGGATGAATAGACTTCATATCTCTTCTGTGTAAAAAGACTCGCTGTTTTCTAACAGAGTCAACTTCTTTCATTTTCAAAAGAAGGGAATTCACACCATTCTGCTTGCTGCTCTTTGGACAGGAGCAGGTATTTAGTTCATGCAGCTGGAATTTAGAGGGTCCCCAGATACAGTGACCAAAAATTCTCTCAGTTTGTGTTTTACGGCTAGACCGTTACCTAAGAGAGCACATTTGCTCACCGAGTTAATCATAATATGTCTGAAAGCTGAGTTAGGCACTAAGAGTGTAGATGTGAATTCTCACTGTTCATACAAACACTCCTGTGCCAAGAAGTAATTACAAAAAACTTTCTATGGATTTGGGCATACCACAGGCTTCTCTAGCCAGCTTTCTTTGCCACTCACCAATGTAACTTTCATGGGCCAAAGGAACAGATATCCCCTGAGAAAAACAAAAGGACATCACTCCTTTCTGATACAATTAGGGTATTTTTGGAGGTTGAGAGGAAAGCAACAGAAACACGGCTAATAAGGAGCTGAGAAGCCTCCAACCTACCACTGAGCACACCTATCTTTAGGATAATACTTTTTTTTTTTTTTTAATTGTTCAAGTGGAAGAGAACAAAGGGGATAAACAAAGTATTCCTCATCAGAAACTCAGGCTTTGTCATGCATGGGCTTTTATTGTTAAAATATCGCCTTTGTTTCAAGCCCTCCCCAGATCTACCATAGGCTGGAGATTAAATGTGGCCTGTCTTTCCTCCTCACACGTGAAGAAATCTCATTAGAAAAAAGGTGATAGAGAGGACAGGAAGATAAGGTGGTGATTTGCTGTGCTTCACTGTGTCTTGCCTACTTTGGAAACCGCTTCAGACTTCTGCCCCCAGGACAAAGGGCTGACACAAGCAGCACTAAGACGCAGCTGGGACTTTTATCTTCATTGCACAAAGCTTTGGCGAGGGAAGTAGAGCCAAATCCTCGCAATGCCTCCTCCAGCCCAGTGACAGTGAGGGAAAGAATGTCAAGATTATCATCAGCAGTCCCTTTCTTTCTGCTCTACTGCAGTAGCTATGCTAACGCCCGGGACAGCCACACAAGTGGTAGCAACACTGACCAACTGACATCCAGTCACCTGCAAGTGACCCCCACAAGGGGATCTGACTGGTAACTGTGGCTTCACTGGGAGGTGTCCATACGCGCACCAGAAGAGAACTGAGAGCACTTCATGGCCTCTCTTCACATGTAGGGACAGAGCAATCATGAACAAAAAGAAAAAGCACAATGCACTAAATGCACCACCTCTGCGGTGCTCTGCTTGGCCACACCAGGGCGGTCACCAGAATAATTGAACATAGCCCAGAAATGGGAAAGTAGAGTCAAAAAACAAAGGTACTGAGGAAGTAAAAGCTAGTGAAAAAACAGGAGGTTCTAGTCCAATCTAGATGATTTATCTGCACACGGACAAGGGAGATTAATCAACCCCACACTTTTCCAGGAATAGCATCGCTGGTTTTCCAACACACTCCAGTGTCCTACCTGTAACTCTGCTCACAGGTGACCCTGCCAGCCAGGGTATGCTCACAGCAGGAGCTTCTGCCAATGCTGCTCTGCTTCTGAGGGATTACAGCTCTCCAAAGCAATGGGTTGACACAGCAGCGCCAGCAGGAGCCCATAATGTAGGGCTGGCTCCAGATCAAGGCCACGTTTTGCTGGGTGGTGTAAACAGGGGGCTGTCCACACACAGACCTGGTAATACTCAGCTGCGTGAGAAGAGTTAAAATGTTACGGTTGCTCTACTGTAATCTTACAATTGTGGGGCTGTAGAAATTAAATGTTAAAACCTAAGCGACTTTTCACAAAGTCTAACATGTGCCATTAAAATCCAAGTGATATATGGCCACTGTCATTAGGGAAAAAAGCAACATAAAAACATGAAGGGACTCCCTCACAATGACAAGAGTAGGGGAGAAAAACCTGGCCTCCTGTCACCTAGCTCTGAGCCATGTTTGCCAAGCATCATTGCTTCTCAGTAATAACCATAGCTGCGCTTCCTTCCATTGAGATGCAGCACTCAGCTGCTGGGACTCCAAACATGCCTGTAGGGAGGGGACAACATGCCATAGCATGGGCACAGCACCACGGGCTGGTAACAGGCCTCATTACTACCGAGAGCAGCAGCACTGCATTCTCCTAAATCTTCTACAGACGTGCCTCAAGGCAGACCTCCCGCAAGGAGTTTCATTCACCACAGCACACTGAAGTAGAAAACGGTTGTCTTTTCCTCTTGGCTAGAATTAACATTACTCTGAAATTCCCTTTTGGCAGTGGTAGAACGAGCACTGCTTGCCCTCACTAATGCATGGGGACAACACAGGCAGCTGCTTTTCCACCAATAAAGCCTAGCCCTGCAAACAGTCACTTGGCTGGAGAATGAGGAGAGCCAATGGCCCACAGGAAAACAGGGGAAAAAAAAGGCCTTAATTTGATTTCCCAAAACACTCACTGATTTCAACAGAAGTGAGACCTTCACCCAGATCTGGAAAGGAGAAGACAGAACACTCTATAACCAGTACTTAGTCCTATAGCTTCTGTCAAAGGGCTGTGTTTCAAGGAAGATGAGGACTGCTCTTTTTGTTGGCATGTCTGAAAAGGAACCAAAATTCCATAAGCAAATACTGAAAACATGCTGACTACACAGCTACCAAGAGCAAAGAGTGTTGTAACAGGGTGTGTACCTAGGAAAGTTAACTGAACCTGACAGTCCCAGAAAATAGCAGAAGCTCCTTAAGAAAGGTGTGTGCTGCAACAAAGCCCTGGCAGATGACCTCTCAAGAGAGTTCCATCAGAAAGAATAAAAACCTATTTAATGAGATTAACTGATCAGTTCACTCCACCCTCATTATAACACTCACCAAAAGGGAGGAATGTTTTTACAACCAAGTACCCGATTCCATTGGGAATGCCTGAGACACACTGACATCAGATACAAAAAAAATCTACACAGTTTCAGTAGCTACTTGGTGTTCATCTACATGTAACTTGCATCAGAGGAACTATTTCAAGATTTTCACCATGCTAATGGTAAAGATCTGATGGGATGTGGATTAATATAGAAGCAAGACGCATCCCAGCAAATATTTTGTTTCCTTTTTTTGTTGTTTTTTGGTTGTTTTTTTTTTTAATTAAATCTGTGCAACTACTCCGCAGAGCTCCAATTTCTTATGCATGGATGAAAATTTGAAGTCTGATCATCACCTCACCTTTCTTCCCCCTCCTTAAACTTCAAGAAAGCGATTCACAGTGAATCTGAGGTTATAAGACTAAATTATAGAAAACCCTTCTGTAAGCATCAGTCACTCACTTCTTCCATTTCTTCGCCACACTTTACCGAGCTCATCTCTTACGTCTAAGCCCACCGCCCTGCAACCTGTGAAACCATGTATACATCTGTATTTAGGCAGCACCATGAAATTCCAGAGTTGAGTTCTCTAAACATCACGCTGTCAAGGTAGGGAGGTCAGATATGAAGGACTGCAGGACATAAATAGACTGTCAGAAGTCCACATCCCAACACTGACGCAGGATCAAAGTTACCCAAGATGATGTCTACCCTATTCCTTAAACGACTCTGAGGAAAGAGATTCCTCAGCATCATGAGGTAATCCAGTCCAAGTTTTTAGCACCATATGTAGTGTTTCACACTTCGCAGATATTTGGAAGAACTGGAGACCTGAATCCCCACTTCAGAGCGCAACAGCCAGGCTGCCAGAATTCTTCATGCACCAGTGCATGTGTCAGGGAGTAACTGCTGCAGAGCACCAACATGTTTCTCCCTGCAGGCCAGTCCAGCCAGCCCCAACCACTGTCACTAAAAAAAAACCTCAAGCAGAGGCTCAGCCTCAGCCACCTCATGCAAGGAAAAAGCACATACTGAGCCAAAAAGAAATCCAAAATGAGGCCTTACTTGCCTGGGCTGTAGATTCTGGTGATGGCAAGGCTTGTTTGGTGCCCTAGTTGAGGCACGAAGCAATCTCTAATTTTATGCAGTTTCATTCCAAAAGACAGACTTCATGCTTAAGTTTCTTTACACATACAGATGTGGTGCTGATACAGCGGTGGTACACAAAACATTTTGCTCACGGCAGCTCAACTGCGATAGAAATGGAGCTCATATGACAGCATGCAGTTGAAAAATGAAAGCAATCAAGAAAGACTGAGCATTTTGAAGCTACAAAAAGTATCACTGATAGTCCACCAGTCTACCCAAATTGCCGGGAATTCAGTATTGGCCACTTCTTAGCAAAACCTTGCCTGAGCCCTCTTAACAGATGCTGACCTTAAATGCTGTTACAGAAATCACTCACACTTAACACTGCTGTCCCAACAGCTATATTGTCAGCACAATCATTCCCCACCATGGAGTAAATGGAATCACCTCGTTACTTTCCACAACTGAGTCAGCCAACAATGTACTTTCTTAATAAATTATCTCATAACTTACTAACGCTTCTAAGCTATTATAAACACATCTTGAAAGCATACCACAATTTTAATCAGTTTCAAACATCAGATGTCGGGTTTGATACTTATGATTGTTCTGACTCCATTGCATTTAAGGGCTCCTTTTGTCTATGAAAGCAGAGATAAGAAAAGTTATCTAGGACACTCGCTGTAAAGTCTCTAAGAGGAAGTCTCCTCTGTCACTGACTGCTTTTACTTTCCATAGGATACCAGGCAAGTGGTCTTAGAGAAGCAGCTTCATCCTACACGAAGTGACCTCTTTGTATCAAGACAACTAACCGAAGTGTGCCCCTGCAGCCTCGAAGGGGAATGTCCTTTTAAGCCCATTTTAATCTCCAGGGGAAAAAAAATACTTAATAACTACAGTAAGAACTTAGTGCGATATTTTGAGGAGGTGGCTGGAAGTTATTTCTTTTAAGAGCTCCTACTGCCGGCTCCTACTCTGAGTTTCCTAATCACCTGCAGCTTGGTCCTGTTGCCTTCAGTGAGCGTTAAATTGACTCCCCTGAACTCTGTGGAGTCCAGAGGATGGCTTACGGCCATACGGTGAACTGTTCAGCACCAATATGGAGTTAATCATGCAGGCCTTAGATACCCATCTCCAAGCGTCACCCACTGAAAGAGTTCTCCCACAGAAGCTCTAAAGAAAATCCAGACTTCCAGATTTGAGGCTATGTAAACATATATAATCCGTAATCAGCAGCTATAGCACTTATTTGTCTTTTGATGTAGAAGAAAGCCAGATGATCTATCAACCTATTCAGTTTGACTATTTACACGTATTTTAAATCTTTGCTTACATAAAACTACAATGAAGTATTTTAGAACAGAGCATCTGCCAACATACAGTATTCTGCTGAAGGCAGATGCATACCGTAAGGTGCATGTAAGATCATTAGTTAGCTATGACAGGTGATTTGCTGTGATTTATCTTTCAGGATCACCTCATTCACAGGGAAAATTGAGTGTCGGCCCCATCTATAACCTATACATGCAGTCTAGATACTTGAAAATGATAATAGGTTAGAGGATGCTGCAGACAACTCTCCAACATGAGCCAAGATATTTAACCTGAAACCTCTTGGAACAGAACCCAAAAGCATCAGTAGCCCAGCCAGAACTCCTACTAACATGGAATTGCCAGGGGCTAATGAACACAGAAAACTCTTTACCTAGCGCATAATTTTACTGTTGCTGGGAGAGCACTGCTCAGTTGCTTCAGTACAGATCCAAGAAATTTGCTTCTTATGGTTTTGTCTCCGTTTGAGGCAGACACAAATTAAAGCTAAATTAAGAGCTGTGGTTCAAAATGAGTCAATGGAACGCAGGAACAAAGGTCAGAATGCCGATCTCTACCCTGCAAGTACATATCCCGAGCACACAGCGAAATGGGACCATCCACTCCCTTGGGACAGCTGGAAACAGAGCCAGGACTGACCTGTTTCAGGTCTGATCCATATCCCTCCGGCTCCACCAGCAAACCCTACCCAGATGGAATGGCAGGCCAGCAGCAAAGCAGTGACACTGCTAGAAATTCAACCGTGCTCAACATTACACAGCCACTTCCTCAGCTTACAATGCATCGTTACTTCACGGGCCTCCTTGCAGCACCACAGCAGGATGGACAATGGCTCAGTCCAACAGCAGCAGCCGAACTCGTACATAGTATTACCAACAGCCATTCCACCTTACCCTCCCACCTCTAAAAGGACTTCCCATTCCCCGCACATCAGGCCGAAAGCTCTGAAGTACAGCATGGTGATTTAGTCTATGCAAGCTAGCTTCAAGATTAGGCAAAAACCTTAAAGTGAACCACCTTAGCAGCTGCCACAAAAGCCAACAACCCGTAACCAATAACTTCCATGCTTAAGACAAACTGCCTCTTTCCAAAACATTCCTGTGCCTGTAAAGAATATAAGAAACAACAAATTTCAGAAGCTCTAGCTACACATGGCTTAAAAACCCCAGATAGAGCCCCTCATTTTTCAACAGCAGCACATGCTTAACACAAAGCTAGCAGTGATGAAAGCAACTGAGACACCTGTGAGATACCACAAAACACATTTGAAAGAAAGATCTTCAGCAAGGCAAGTGTGCTGCACAAACTAACAACACTTAAAAATCATTCAAAATGTTAACATAACGAACACGAAAATATTGAATGTGTTAAAGTATTTTTGCATGACTTCATCCTAGATTTTTTTATTCCGTAATTTGACTCTGGTTTTCAGTCTAGATTATAAAGAAGATTTAAAACAGGGAGCTTTTTTCTCCTTCCAATGAAGCCTTCCCATTAATAAAAAGGAAACAAAGAAAATGAAGAAAGTGAGTAGTAAAACTTTTACAACATAATAAAATATATCAGAATCCCATTGCAACAGCATTGGAATTGTCTGAAGATGCTGAATTATGATAGGTTGTCATATAAAGTTCAGTCCAGAGTATTAGCAATCATACTCTCTAGCAACATGTATATAATTGGGAGATCTTCATAATAACCCTCAGTTTTAAAGGCTCATAAAAACTGTGTTTTACTCATAATTTGCAGGAGGAGGGAAGAAATTCTTAAAGGAAAGGAACATCTTTTCTCAGTAAGGAAGAGCTGGAAGGCAATACACTGCGTATTTTAAAGCAGGCAACCCTAAATGCTCGCTTTTTCTTTTGTGATTTTTGGTGAGAATATTATACAGTCAGTTTAAAAAGATACTTAAGATAAATACATATCTATAGCATACACACTAGAAAGAAAATTAATATCACATAGCATAGAGAGGGATCCTCTGAAAATATGCTGTAAGCAAAGCCTGTCACGACATATTTTAATACAAGTACTGAGGTACTCTAAGGTAAAGATCTCAATGCAACATTGTAACTCCAAGTAAACACACTCACACAAAAAGGAAAGGACGCTAGTTTTATGAATTGTGTATAAAATACATTTATTCTCCTCCGTACTACTGTGTGAAAAATAATTACAGACATCCTGTGAGAACTTGGCGCTCTCAGTATACTTCCAAATCTCTTCACATTTTCTCAGTTTCTTCCTCAACACTCTAAAACAAAATCCTTTCAGTGCGTTAGCCAGCCAACTGCTGGGTGCCATAAACTTCCAATTATCCCAGTCATCTCTGAACTCACCAAGGCAAAGCTATGGTAACAAATAGGATGCTGAAAGTTCTGAATGGTACAGTAAAAACACAACCTGCCGTCAAACCCAGATATTTTAACTTTATACTTTTGCCCGAGTAAAGCCTTTTTGTAAACAAAAAGTGTTTGTTTTCAAATAAAGCTACTTCAAGTTCCTTCTGGAAGCACAGTAAAAATAATGCAACAACAATTTCCATTTGGATTGCAAAACCTGATGAAACAAAACCACCACATGTCAAACTCAGAGTTTTCCTACCTGGAACAGGTAAGGACCAGCTCTCAAATGCCACCTGGGGATAGTTCAGACTGGTAATCCCGTTCATGGTTAGATGAGACACCAGCACAAACAAGAAAACCGAACAAGAAGTCTACCCCGTCCTTCTCTTCTTTTACTGGCCAAACCTACAGAAGTGGTTAAGACCAGGAAAGCAAGGCGAGGACCCCGACTAACCCAAAAACACTGCCAGAGAGAAACACGTTTAAAAGAGACTTACTGCTTGCCACGTGACTTGGTGAGGTATGCTGCCCATTGGGTGTACTTGAGGTGAGGTCAATAGCCATGCTGGAGTGCTCCCTTTCAGGGGAAAGCTCATTGTCACCTGCTTTCACAAAATAAGTCACCCATAAGTTTCCATCCCAGCAAAGCAACCCGATGATTAACAACTACGCCTTGCCAGCTCCCTGCACCCGTTTGTCCTCCCTTTGCTAGGGGAGCCTTCCAAAACCTGTGAACACTGGATTCTCAGTGGCCAGAAGGAAATATTTGACGGTCTGATTTTAAGAGCTCCCTCAAACCTCCCGTCACCAGTCCTTTGCAGATAGCCTTAACAAAAATCTTGCTCCAACTGCTTTGTCTCAGCAGAAATTAGTATTACTTCTCTATCTGCAAACGCTGAGAATCAGGACTGGGTAGCAGGAGACTGAATTACTACTTTACACGACAGACCTTCCCCTTGGAGCCTTTGGTCAGCTGACAGCTAAACAATGCACTCAAAACAAGATATTTTGCCCTAACACAGAAAGCAGGAGAAATGCATAGTGAAAGGCAAGAAAAGTTGCTGGCTGCAATTTGGATTGCTGAAAATGAGCTCTCTCTCCCTCGCAAAGTTCATTCATCCTCAGCAAATATTTAAATTGCAAGGTGCTCACCCATGCGCCCATACCCACACATTTTTCAGTCATACGCAAAGTTTATGTTTAAATGCCATTAATTCAGTGGCATCTCACGGCAAAGACCAAACAGAAGGAAGCTAAAGTTTCAGGTGCCCGCATTACAGAAAGATAGTGGGGAAAAGAAAGTAATAGAGAATAATCAAATAAAATGACTACTTACATGTTATATATCCATCAGCAGCCTCTGCTTCCATAGTCAAAGTGCAGTGCTGCAAGGCAGAAAAGTACACCCTCAAAGACACCTGTCAGTATCAACCATTAAATGATTAAACTTACTTAAATCCCATTTTGCTGCTGTTGCAACCATTGCCTAGAGAAACACACAAGTGTAGTGCAGGTGCTTGCGTGCAAATCACCGAACCCTCCATGCAAATTATCTGAGCTGAGAAATCCAGCTGACCCTTGGGCAGGCTGTGCTGGGATCTTCTCGGTCTGACCAAAACCCTCGCTGTTCCCCACTCATGTTTTTACCTGATTTTAGAAACTCCCCCCCCCACCCCAAGTTTCCACTTCTCTCTTTGAAGCAGGGACTGTAACGCTTTATGAATTATCAGCTCTCACAGCCAGAACAGACTTGGAGAAGATTGACACTATTAACAATTGCTCTTTTCTCACGTACTCCAGGAAGACTCCACTCTGCTCTAAACAAAACAAACACCTCAGCGCCTGTGCCCCTTACAGATTGCTGCCACCAGCCCTTGCCTCACACCACCACCCTCACAGCACCACGCACACCTGTACACGCACCTGTTCCTCCCCACCTCGCTGATCTGCCCCAGCGCGGGGCTGAACATCACACTTAATACTCCCAGGCCATGCATTTTGTGGCATGAAGCAATCTTAAAGTTTCTGGAAGCACTTTGCTGACACAGAACAAGCTATTACTTTCCAGAAACCCAAGTAACTGTATAGAATGACACCCCCTAGCTATCATTTGATATATATTGAGGAAAAAAAAAAAGAGACAGAGAGGGATCAATAATCTTAACTATGTTCTTTTAACTGGAAAAGTTAAGAAACTGACATGACCAGAGGAGAATTTCATTTCCTCTCTCCCTCCATGGCCTCTTTTTTGCCTTTAGTTTCAAAACTCTCACTGCACCAGGCAGCTAAATTATTCACAATGAGCCATTTCTGTATTGATCGCCAAGTATATTTAGCCCTGGCTCCTGGAATTTCTCCATTACTTACTGGAAAACAGGCAGCTTCACTTCTTGTCTCCAAAACCACTTCCCTCCCCCTCCCTTAACCTGCTTTCCTCCCGCCTTTCCCCCCAATAAATAAATACTTTTCTCTGTGTTCTTCTTTGGTATAAAGCAGATCAAATTCCCAAGGCATTCAGTACATAACACTTAAATTTCAACCTGCCCGGCTGCTACCGAACTCTCTACAGTGACTGATTTTTCCACATGACTTTAAAAAAAGAACCACACAGAAATCTCCAAAAAGTTTCCAAAACGGGCAAGCTGCTTCCTCAAGCCCTCCCAAATTACCTTCTCTTCCCCCTAGTCCAGGTAGGCAGGCACACACTGAGAGAAGAGAGAGACATCAGAAGCAACAGGGAAAGGGAACCCCAGCCAATGGAGTGAGGGAAAGAAACGGGAGGAAGGGAGGAGGAAGACAAAAAAAAAAAAAAAAAAAAAAAAAGCACAGAACCATCCGTAACCAAAATTAAAGCACCGTTTGGGTTTTTATTTTTTTTTATTATTATTATTTCTTAAAGTCGGGAAGAGGAGAAGGGGGAAGGAAAGAAAAGTTTGCTCCCCGTTTTTAGGCTGTGATGGGGAATCCTGGAGGCTCAGCCTTCCAGCCGGG
>NC_034413.1:37251380-37481328 GCF_002078875.1 Numida meleagris | reverse complement strand
GGGGGTGGAGAAGGAGAGGTGCCGGAGACACGGCGAGGTGGGGAAAGTTGGAGGAGGGAGAAGAGGAGAGGTGGGGGCGAGGCGGCCGCCCCGACACTTACAGGTGGGGCATGCGGAGCCGGGCAGCGCGGGATGAGCCGCCGGGAGAGCCGCTCAGGAATGGCACATACTTTCAAGGAAGATGAAGAACAAAAAGGGAGAGAGGGAGGGAGGAACAGGGAGGGAGGTCAGCCGGTGCTACAGCAATGCGATTAACCAGCAGAGAGGGAGAGAGAGGGAGAGAGAAAAACTTGATCCACCGGTTCCTTCCGAATCGGCACGGCAACCGGAGCGGGGGGGCTCGGGCGGCAGCGCACCGCAGGGCGGGCAGCCTAGGCCAACTTCCCGGAGCTGCTCCGGCCCCGAGCAGCTGCCCGCCCACCCGCCGCCGCACGACCTGTCAAAGTGATCCAAGTCCTGCCTCGCTGCTTTCATTTATTTTTATTTTTTAGGACCCTTTTCCTCCCACCCCATCCCCCCTAACCCCCCCTCCAGCCCCCCGCCGCACGGCCGCCGCGCCTCAGGCCGCAGGTGGCGGCGGGCGCCGAGGGAACGGCGGCAGGGCCGAGTAACGGGGCGCCCGCCGAGCGCTGCCGGGCGAGGGGCTGGGGGCTCCCCACGGCGCCTTACGCGCTATTCCCGAGGGGAGCAGCAACAAGTCGGGCCGGGGAGCGGAGCGCCGTGCTCCCGGGGGAAGGCGAGGGGAGAGGGAGGGACAGCACGGGGAGGGCCGCCAGGCGCAGATTTACCTCAGCCGCGCAGGCAGTGGATCACTTCCATGCCCCTTTTGTTTGTGTTTTTATTAGTGCCGCCGCCCCGCGCCCGTGCGCGGCCGCCTATGGAAACTGAGGCAGCGGCGCGGTCGCTAAGGGTAATCCTGCCGGCACTTCCTCCATCTTCGGAGAGCAGGGTTAGCCTGGGACAGCTGGTCAAACCCCGAGAAACCGATCCGCCCGCCGCCCTCACACACACGCACCGCGCACTCACTCACTCACTCACTCCCTCACTCCCTCTCTCTCTCTCACACACACACGCACGCACACACACACACATACACTGAGGCGCACGCAAGCGCGCCCCCGCCCGCAGGCGCGCGCCCCCCGCTCTCCGCGCGCGCACGCACGCACACACGGAGCGGGCGCGCGCCGCCGCCCCGCGCGCCTCACCCGGGAGGGAGGGGGGCACGCGAGGGGAGGGGGCCGCGCGGCGGGGCCGCTCAGCACGCTCGGCAATCGATTAGAGGACAAGTGCCGCCGCCGCGCGCCTCGCCTCACGCGGACACGCACACGCGCGCGCGCGCACCGCCCCCTGAGGGCAGCGGCGTGGCACCGGGCTCCCCCTCAGCGCTCGGCCCGCGGCGGAGGGCGAACTTGGGCGCTCCGTCGTGATTCAGCGCTTCTATTTTTAACCGGCCCGTGCCCAGCGCCCCTCGGCGCCGCTCTCCGCTCGGTGCCGCGGAGATGAAGGGCTCCCAGCCCCGCGCTGGTGCCTCGTTGGGCGTTCGGAGTGAAAGTGAGGTAATTTCTGCATTTTTTTTTTTTCTTCCCTTCAGGCGTTGCACTCCGAGGGAAAGCCCGGTTAAAATGAGAGACCCTCCGCAGCGTTGTCCCCAACCCCCGTGCACGGTGCGGTGGAGAAAGGGGAGAAACGGTGCTGTTCCCTGGCGACGGTAACCCTCACCCCACGGCGAGGGCACAGCTCATCACCTGCCACAACAACCTGTGGCGAGGTGGGCTCGGCCTCTGCTCCCAGGTCACAGCGGTAGGACGAGACGTGATGGCCTGAAGTTGCGCCAGGGGAGGTTCAGGTTGGATGTTAGGAAACATTTCTTCCCAGAAAGACCAGGGATGCTGTCACTGTTGGACACCGGGGTGAGCAAAGACTCTGGTTGTGTGCATCGTGTACGCAGGTAATAAAGCATTCTGAATCCAGAAAGGTAGGCACACAAACATTAGGAAGCATTAAAATTCAGAATGTGTGTTCGCCCTTCAGCCGTGTCACCCAGGAGAAGAGCTGACGGAGTTGTCCTTTACCTACGCTGGTTGCCAGATGGGAGCGATGCACATATTTTGCAAAAGAGCTTCAGGATTTGATGACTGGAGTTCCTCTATCGTGCACACCCGCATTCTTTGTGTAAGGCTCTAGGTGCCCATAAGTTTTGTGTTCAAACAAAACGTCAGCTACAACCTCAATTCTTGTTCCTGCTACGTGCAAGTGCAATACTGAGACCATGATGTGAGTTGAACCCAGATGTCATTGGCTTGGCCACTTGACATCAAATGACATTCTGCTTTGCAGTGGCAGAACCACCGCATCCTAAGAGAGGGAGACAAACTCCATTTTCAAAAATACATTGAATTATTCAGCAAGGCAAAAAGAGCCAAGCTAATAGCTCCCTCACCAACACTACAAATTTTAGCCAATTAGTCATTACACCACATCTGAGAAGTGGGTTAATTTACCTCTTCTCATTTTGCATAGGAAGGAGGCAGAAGGGTTAGGGGACTGGCCCAAGGCCATGAAGAGCAGTGCTCAGAGCTGAGCCTAGAAAGCAGACTTCTTGTTTCCCACGCCTACGTTTCAGCAACTAGACTTGGCTTGCCTACCTCAGAAAGTAGACTGGCATAGCTATAGCTGTGTAATTACGCTGTTACCGTTACGCCGGAATAACTCTCCTTGTGGACATTCTCCTCCAGATGGAAAGTGACTTCCCAAAAGCTGTCCAAATGAATTCACTCAACAGCAAACACTTCATGTTTTTGCACTTTTTTTCACTGTGGGGTCAAAATTCCCAAGATGCAGGTCTCAGCAGCTTTCAATAGCTCTTACAAGGCATTGGAAAGCATGGGTAAATGTAAAAGGTGTCGCTGAAATGCTGGGAGTTTTGTCATCAAGATTTTTATGACGCTTTTCATCAAAATGTTGAAAGCTGAAAGCTTCCAGCTGGCTCTCCTTACAGGTAATAATTTAATAACTAACAGCTTTTCTCCCAAAGCTGTTGGAACCGGCTTGAGTCATGGAAGCTGATGGGAAAAGCCAGACCCATCCTCTACAGTAATTATTTCTGGTTTTAATCCTGCTGCTCCATAAGCTTTCAAAACCAAATGAAGCTGTGAAAACAGGCAAGAGTGACCAAGGGAAAAGCAGGGGACAGGCACTAACCTGAAAGGGTTCACCCTTAAAAATTAATTTGTTAAGTGCAAAGACTGCAGAGATGAGAGCATCTTCACTACAGCAACATGGGCATAGGGTGAATCACTGGTTTCATTGCAAAATTCAGCTCTGCCACAGCTCAGGGGCTGCAGTGAGAGCTCCAGTGATTTCCATCAACCACACGTTTGCTCCCAGATTATACTCTCTGGAGCAGCTGTAATGACCTTGAGGATCAAGTGGTGGTTTAGGGATCAGGACACCAATGTTCACATCCAACCATGGTCAGATGTCCTCTGTGTGATTTCAACCAAGTCATTATTCCTGTGCATTTCAGTTCTGTTTTTAAATTGCAGCAACAAATGCAATGAGAGGTTTTTCTTCAGCAGAATAGTAGCCTGAAAGCAATTCTCAGCTGTGCCACAGTCTTCTGACATGCTATAGAAGCTGCTTGGGCAAATATTTTAGAGAGCCATTTCTGGAGCTCCTTTCCCCTCTGTTTCCATCCACAAGAGCAAAGCAGCCCTCACACAGCCCTGCCTGCTCTAGACAGCTCTCTGCCACAACAGCCCAGCTACCCAGGGGACAGCCACCCAGTCCTGAGTCTTGTCATGTCCCCAGGGTAAGCATGGGCCTTAGTCCTCCCTTGCTGTGCTGGAGGCAACAGAGCTGCCCCATTTAACAGAGAGGGTGGGAGGAGAAATTAATGCCTTATAATGCCTCATCAATAACATGCTTCAGTAGGTCAGTGATGGGCTCAGCCTGTTTTCAGCAGAGTATTCAACTATATATGCATTTAACGTGTGTGTGTGTATGCATTCACATACATACATTACTTTTCAAAACAGACAAAAAGGCTTTTTATATAAATTCTGGTTTAAATGATCTGATTCTCATTTTTTGTGTGCTTTTATAAGGTCAAAGTATTCTAGGAGTTAGCTCCCCAAAAGCTTGTGTTAGGTATTCACATAAATAATAGCTTATCATAGCAAAAGCTCCAGGTTTATTTAGATTTAGCAAATTAAAAAAGGCGTATCTACCACCCTGCTGCCTCAGACAGCTATGAACTGCACTGAGCCACGGACCCCCAGGTCAGCTTTCATGCCTTTAGACTGAACCCTCTCTTTTCCAACCAAGAAGGGGTACTTTGATGAGAAGTTGGATCAAATCCCAATATACTTTGAACAGGACAAATGTAGACCTTTCTTTACTTAACTATGTTGGGCAATCTAAACCATATAAGCACTAATCTATTCAGTATTCCATCTCCTCCTCTTTACTACAAAAAGGCACTGTTTTATGCTTATGTGCACCAATAAAGAGACCTATAAAGAAAATAATGAACATCCTTGAATATTTTCAGGCCATACCCTATTAATTTTAAAAGCGACTCGACATACTGCACCCCTTGTATTTCAGCAAGATAAAAGCCTATAGATTAATTCCTATTAAAACAGTTGGTATTTTCAGGACATGCAGATGTAATTTATGGAGAGGCACAATACTCATAATAGCTCAAAGGCCACAGAAACTGTAGATCTGTGTCTGTTACTGTAGTTGTACAGGCATTCATTGTACAGAGAGCAGTTGAAAAGACGGAGTATGTAATCTGAATACTAAATTTGTGAATAGTTTCTCACTTGGGCTGGTTAGGCTTTTCAAGAGCAGCGGATGCTTTGTGGGAGACTTTGTAAGACATTCTGCTAATACATCACATGGTTGCTGTATTTTCTTATCGTTACTGTTAGAGCTTTATTCATTAACACACAGTATTTGATTCTTAGAAGGGCACTAGCTCCTGCTCTGTACTCTCCACCTGTATTCAGTGTGCTTCGTGTGAGACAACTTCCACAACAAATTCTGCTTCTTTCTATCAAGTGAGCAACTTGATGTATATATAAACCAAAAGTGTGCAAGAAATCAAGATTTCTTCCCTCCCCAAGTACTCCATTTGCTGTATTCAAGTTACTTGGAAAATAGTATCGTATTTTATGTTTTATTATCAACAATAAAAGTGTACAGGTTTTCTATTTTATTATGGAGATATAAATGTATATGGATACATCACTTATGAGGTAGGGAGATTCTGAAGTGTCCTCACAACTTTTAATTTTGACACGAGCTACTAACAGAGGATATTTGAGGCTGAGTTCATCTCTATTCTTTGCACAGCCCCTAGCGCAATGAGGATTTATTCATGACCTAGCATCCCACGTCGTACTTCGCCAAAATTAAGAGTCAAACTTTACTTTGCTTATGGCCAGAAATCTCAATACCAGCAGAACTGAATACATCTAATGTTCAACGGGAACAGCACAGTAGCATATAGTTCAAAAGTAAGGTGGACCATTTAATTTACTCGAGGATGGAGGCATTTAGGCAATTGCTACTCAAGCTGAAATTTGGTAAAAATTACAGGTGTCAGTTCAGTTTAGCACTGCAAAGTACCAGGGAACATCCAGTGACAAATGACCGTACCCATGGCTTTGCAACATTTAAACATTTGGTGGAACGGAGTCCTCCTTACGTTTCTCTTTGATAGAATTAACATGAATCTCAAAAGGTCAAATGCTTCCAGTTAGGTTTGAAAGGGGTTCTATTGAATAGAAGACGTTTATAAACACCTTCCTTGATGCTACCAAATTAGTCTTCAAACAGCACGGGAACAGGCCTTGTAAGGCTCAGCCTGGTATACAGTAGCTACATCCGTAGTTCTCATTCTGTGTGAAAGACAGAATAGATAAAGCCACTCAATGCTTACAAATCTGAACTTGTAAGGAGTTCTTCTCTAAAACTTGGCAAAGGTTTGAGGGATAAGAACATGTTCTTGAATCCAACCTACCTCTCAGAGGGCAGCAAGCACCAGTGGCCCCTTGGAGTCCAGGAGCACCAGGAAAATGCCAGTGAGGCAGGGACCTCATCAGCCCAGGCGCGCCCCACAGCCCCAGAAAGTCAGCACAGGTTTACTGGGCTATACTTCACTATCATTAGTTCTTGGCCCTTCCCCTTCACCACTTTTCCGGGATCACTCTGGTGCTTTTAGAAAGCCAAGGAGAGGTAGTGGGGCATCTTCTAGGCTGACACCAACGCCTGAAGGCATGCAGACATGCTGCGATCTGATGCAGGGGAGCAGGGCAGGGGTCAGTCCCCTCTCCCCATTCACGTTTGATCAGTGCTGCTCAGTGCAACGCATTGACTCAGTGCAAGCACCTCGATATGAAGAACCATGTCTGCAGTGATCATAGAGGGTGAAGAGCTGCCATCCAAACCAGTCTGTTGATCACTGCAGCAACAGTATGTTGTCAGAGTCTCATGCGTAATGAAGCCAGAGCATGAAACTGAAAGAAACAGAAACACCCAGCTCTCCACCTCCTGAGGAGGCACACTTGAGCCAAAGGCTTTCACTGTCTCACCTCAGAGGTGAAGCACAGCCTGGAGACTGACGGTAAGCCTGGATCTCTGCTTTCAGTTACCTGTTCTGGAGAAGATGTTAATCTCCCCCTCCATTTACAACACGTACTCAGCAATAGGCACCTTGTTTGGCCTCCTATTTCCAGACTGCTTCTGAAGTCCATGGAAAAAGATTGATCCACCCAACTCCAAACACCAAAATTAAATTCCTCCTTGTAGTCCCTCCACAGAGGAGTGTTTCCTTCCCCAGCGACTACAGAAGGAGGCTGAAGAAATCAGCTGGGATAAACTGCACTTAAAATGGGTGAATATCCTTGTTTGTACTTCAGTTCATTGCCTAGAAAATGAAAATGATAATATTTTGTCTCCTCTGTCAACTCTGCTAAAAAATCATTAATGCCTCAGGGAAAGGGCAGGGACTTGGACATGGCTGTGATAGAGGCTGAGTGAGTGTATCGTTGAGGATACGTTAAAAACGGGGCTTTTGCGTGCCTCCTTTGTGCCCATAAGAGTCGTCACACTAGTGTCCTGGTGTTGGTGAAGATATGGTCACCTTAAATTAACTGGCCAGATATTCATTTCTAAAGTGGCTAACTTTGATTAACCACGGGCAACAATTTAGATAATTAAAGTAAAACATTATCATCCTTTTACTCTGCTGCCAGTGTTACATTAAACAGTATTTGACCACAGCCTTTAAGAGCTGCATATTCATTTTTATTGTAACAATCTGCTGCCACCCTCCAGCAACTGAACTGATACAGATTTTTTCAGATTGTTTTGTTTGGTGGTAAGGATTTCTTAATTTCTCACTTTTATTTATTCTTCTTTTACTGCAGTAAAGAAACAACATTTCTCTACATCCAGACATTGCCCACACATAACTGTGCAAGCAAAGAAAACATAACTTTATTCTCGTGGTTTGAAAATGCATCTGTTTCCCTGATTGTGTGTTTTTAAGACGGTGGTGTTTGCATTTTCTAGTTCTCCTTAGGGCGTTCAAATCAATGAGGACATCATTAGGTCTCTCTATGACAAATATAGTCTTTTCCTCCTGGCTTCTGCTAATACATTGTAATTCTTTCTGAGATCTGGAAGAACAAATGTTGCTTTCTGTTTATTAACAACATTGGGGATTCTTCTGATTAAGATTTTGGGTGGTAGTACAGTGGCTAAAGATGTCATGGTAGGCCTGAGCTTATACCACAAATATCAATAGAAGTTTTCCTACTGACTTCAGCTGAAAAGAACCAGTCTGACATCTACAGTGAAAAATAAAGATACAGAGTTTATAGGGTTAAAATCAGGACACAAATAAATAAATAAAACTTTGCCGCTATTAAGATCATCATTTTTCGTCTTAAAAATTCTTCTCTGAATTGCTTGGGCCGCACTGCTGAAGAGTGCTTCCCAGAACATAACTGTCCTGATGCAAAACATTCAGATTTTATAGTGAGGCCATATAGAAGTACTGGGTCTCAACTTATTGCATGAGGAAGCTGAATGCCTTTGGTAGGATCTTGTTGCTGTTTTGGGTTTGCTGGCTTAGTTTTAAATTCAACAGGGGTATAATTTTGCATTCGGCTCCAAAGTTTGGTTAAAAATTGCACTGAAAATGACCCTTAAAATATGAAGATGTTTTTTTCATGGACGTTGTATCCAAAGCAGCCATAGGTCTTTATCACTGACTTGATCATAAAGCGATTTCCACACCGTACTGAGTTGCCTTCATTTGCTGACAACAAAGTCATGACTCTCTTGCAAGGTTATTATTGCTGGTTCTTGCAAGGTTTTTGCACATTTGCACATATGACCTTTTGAAATAAAGTGTTCTGACTGCAGATGGTGGCTTCTTCTTGATGAAAGATCACTGCTGAAAAATCCTCACTTAGCTGTCATCAACCTAAAGCTGGAGGTACTGAAAGAGGAACAATTAAGACTTCCCTACAATGTAATATTTGTGACTGCTCAAAGCAGACTGAGACATGAAAAAAAACAAACCAAAATACCAAACCCTGGGGCTGACCTCCTCAACATGGAAATGTTTTTCTCCTCGCTGATTTTTTGCACTGCCTCCTTTAAGAGGTAGTTTCTTCCTTTAGACAAAGGAAGCTCCATCAGCTCTTTCATAGAGCAAAACTGACACCCACTGGCCACCCCGAGTACTTGAGACATAGGGAGCTAGTGAGCAAGCCTTGCCTCAGGACAGAGCCGAAAAAACAAAAGATGTAAGAACGTTCTGGTGCATCTCAGCCCTTCTTCCTTACAATGGATGACAGCAAAATGGCCAGCGGTAGTCCCAGAACTCTTCTGCTGCAAACTGGGATGATGCATGGCACGATGCATGGGCCCCCCTTCCTTCCTTTTGCGGTATCATTAGGGAATCAGTCAAACAAATGCTTCCTACATGACAAAACGCCTTTCTAGGTGAACTGGCTTTACTGACCTTGTTTATCCCTGAAATTCAGAGTGAGATTTCACGTGGTCAGTCTCAGTCTTGCTGTGCTTACGGTCTGCCGCACTTCCCTGCATGAGTTGTTTGCCATCAGCCATCCACGTGCTTTATGCCACTCAGACGGAGACTGACTTAATTCTCTTCCCGCGTAGGTCTCACTCCTCTGCGTCCCAGATTTCTCTGTGCAGTTCTCATTCCTCTTCACTCTGTCACCTCCCATCACCACAGCTCTGTTTTCAAGGCTCCCAAAGATAATGTTTCCAACCAAGCATGGGCTCTGTGCTGTGTGAAGACGTGTCCCTTTCTGCCTCCTTGTCACAGCACAGCCCAAATCACATTGCCATTTATACTTTTATTTTTCAATTGCATTGCATGCTTATGTCTGATTTGCTACCCACTTAGGCACTTTCAACATGATTGCCTTGTAAGTAGCTCCTTCCTACCGAATATCTTTGTTTTAGATTGTATTTATCTCCTCATGGAGAACTTCAATCTTCCCCGAGATTCAATCTAATTCTCTTATTTCCGCCACATGTCATGTATCATCATGTGCTACCCTCTGGTATTATTTCTTGCTCTCATCTGCTCTTTTAAACTCTTCTCCACTCTGTTACATGTTACTGATTTCATACAGTACATTATCTTCTACATGGAACATGTCGCTTTGCTGAATGGTACATTATTATATTTTATGTAACCAGTGTGCCCTTTTATGCCTGCACGATCACTTTGCACTTTAGCTATTTTAAACATCGTGGTAGTACATTATTCAAAATTTAAGGCATGGTATCTCTAAAGCACTGTTCTGTTTCTTATCACCGTTTCCAGGCAGTATAGAGTAGCTTCAGCTGTTAAACAGGGAAGAATTTTTTTAAGCGCTAAGCATCTTCAGCCCATGCACTTTTCTCCCTTCCTGTGCCACTGAGTTGGCTCAGCCTCCAGGGAGGAAGGAGCTGGAGTAAACTGTGCTCGCCTTTTCTGAACAGTCACCCACTTAGATCTTCTCATGAGGGTTTTCAAGAATAGGCAAACTATATTCATATTTCAAATAATTATTTTTGGAGGCTGCCAACAGAGACAGGTCCTCTGACTTCATCTTACATTTTCAATTTGAATTTCTCCAGGTGATTGAAGCATCACCTTGCATTGCTTTAGAGGAACTTGATGAAGTTACAAGATTATTCAGTGATGCTTAATAGCTGGTTAATTAACAACTTGAAGTCAACATGCAACAGCAACATCTCTAGTGTGAACAGAGGCCAGGGTGTTGCTCCATATTTACTGTTATGCTATTTACACCCACGACAGCCTCAAAAGCTTGTTCTCAGCCATGGCCTGACTTCAGGGCAGGCTGCATCCTGAGTTGTGCATCAGAGTGACATTTGAGGGAATCAGCCAAAGTTGTTGGAGCCACTCATTGTCACATGGCCAGCATAAATATTCTAAGGGAGAGCACCCCCCTGCCTTTGACTTTCCAAGTCCAACTGCTTTGAATTAGCCCTGCCATTAGTAAGATTCAGTTCTGAGGCATCAGCCTGTCAGGGGGAGCCAGTGAAGGACAAGCTGGGGGTCTTGGTTAACAAACTAAAACTACTCAGGTGATGGCTGTACAACATTATTTGTGAGCATGTGATACCCTGTGAGATACCCTGTCTGACAATGCATTTGGGAGCAGCAAGGAAGGAGATGGAGGGAAAGCCATATCCAAGCACAGTTGTATCTGAAGCCTTCAACAGAATTATCCATTACTGGATCTGTTTGTTTTCCAGGCTCACCTAAATTACAGTTTCTCCCCAGCTAAAGCATGCAGTCTC
Source organism: Numida meleagris (assembly GCF_002078875.1). Classification (NCBI taxonomy): domain Eukaryota; kingdom Metazoa; phylum Chordata; class Aves; order Galliformes; family Numididae; genus Numida; species Numida meleagris. The sequence goes on along the minus strand of NC_034413.1, from coordinate 37,470,459 downwards.
ATGGACAGAGGATGAGGTGGTTACTTGGAGCATGTGGAGCCCATTTGTCCCCAGATGTCACCTCTTCACAGAGGTGGTGGGATTGAGGGGACACCTCCCAGCTTCTCTGGGGCAGAGAGCCACTCTGACTGCTGAAGTGAAGCAGCAGGTATCTCCCCGATGCTTTCCTTCTGCATTGATGACATTACTAAAATGAAACTAAGCTGCTGCATACATGGCCCATGGCTACACACTTGTTATTGATTTCCCTGCTTAAATCTTAGCAATGATTTCAGGCATACAAAACTCTGCTACATTGGAATGACTTCTAAGTGAATTGCTTTTTATGTTAAAAAGTAAGCGGTGAAGAAGAATGTTCAATAAGGAATCCTAAGATTTTCAGAATATGCCTAAGGTAGTCACGAGTTTATGAGAATACGGGTGAATGCCCACCTCGATTCACGCCGACACAAATGATGGACTTTCTCTGCTGGCTTCCATTTGAATATTCTTTTCCTTATTAAGACTAGTTTTGTCTCTGTGTTGTAGGATTCCCCAGGGAAAACAATTCTTTACAGAGATGAACCTCAAGTTGTTGGCTTTCAATTTTCAATGAAATTTCTGAAAAAGAATGCAACCCATTATCATCCTTAGAATTTGCTTATTCAAGATCTGCAAACTGGCATTATATGCTCCAGCTCCCTGTGTGGAAACACAGGAATAGGCCATGTGTTTGCAGACATGCAGCACCTATTTCAAATGTGCAATTTCATGGACATGATTGAAAACAGAGTCTCTGTGCTCTCCCATGCTACTAGTTCATTACTCTGGAAGCCCACTGTTTGGATTGGAGTTACAGCATGGGGTCTCTGCTTTGCAAATTCCCAAGCCCATACTAAACGTTTTGTCCTGATGTACCACCTTGATTTTAATTAATGTTTAACTTTTTAAAAATGAGCATCTTATCTACTCTAGTGAATCCTGTTGAGACTTCTTTACTGAACCATTAACTGTCAGGTTGGTACGTTACTACACTTCCTTTCACAGTCTTATACTGAGCAATGTATCTGCAGCAACAGCAACAGTTATCGTTCCTATATAGCAACAAAAGATTCAAGGACAGTTCTGAAACTGGACAGTTCTGACATTGCAAATTTACACCAACACCTTTGCAGGTTTAGATTCTGAAAAAGCCATCAGAGGGAGAAAACATGGAGAACCTTCAAGGTCAGCAATGCATATATTTCCCTGAGATCGCACTGATGAAAGTGCTAAAGTGTAGAGTTACAGTGCTCCTGGGTAAGATCTAATCATGTGCTCTCTACCTTCCTATATATTTACATATGTACGTTATATACGTATACTGTTGGCTGAGGGTTCCCTGTGAAATGAGGAACGTCAAGACGTTGAAACCCTGGAAAACGTCAAGGGCTAACAGGTTTCTGATTCCCCATGCCTTCAACAAGGTGTCTCGGTATACGCACAGAAATCCAGACACCCAGTCTAGACATGCAATCCAGATGCTTCTTATAAGTAGTGTGTATTCTGGGAGGAAATCCCAAGAGACAGTTTTAACAGAACTTTCAATGCAAGCTTGTTTATAGAGTTGCAACCAGTATTTCCATGATTTCACCAGCTCTGTTTCTGTCATGAGACAACTGCTTGTTTTGCCCTTTGATAACTGTTAGAAGTGCAGATATTTTTTTTCCTGGACACTGCCCTCCTTTCAGCAGAGTGAACGATGTAGACCATTTCCTTCCAGTGTTCAGGTTTGGGTCCCAGTCAAACAAAACTTAAAGCAAGATCTCCATTTGCAGTTAGCCCTGTCTTGATCAGAAAGTTGGATTACTTGAGCTCCAGAAACATCCTGAACAACCCAAATTCCCACACATACGCACTAGTACTAACAGTACCTAGTATTTGCTTTAAGTCTGCCGTGGCCATCAGAGAAAAAAGAAGCTCAAAGACATTACAATCCATAGATACAAGAAGCAGCAGATGTCAGAGTCAGAAAAAGCAGCATAAGATACAGAAAAAAAGAGTTGATATCCAGTGGTTTAATCATTTTTGCAGAATCATTCATATCGAGGAGAAATTTCAAGGGAAATTGTGTATTCATCCCAATTTTTTTTGCCCTTCATGCATATTTAAAATCTGTAGACAATTTCCAGTCTTTCAATTACCTTTCTGTGTTTTGTTCTTTGTTTTTTGTTTTTTAAATTTATTTTTAAAGTTATTTGAAAAATACAGTGATCAAAGGGCTTTGTGGAATTGTAGCTTGCTTTCTACCTTTTCATAAATAATGGAAATACACAGCAGAGGCATAGTGAGTGTGTGGCTGTACTATTTATTGCTTTCCTCTGGGGAGCCATTTATCTTAAAACTACTACAGTTTACTTTCTAAAACGTGTCTGATTGTAACACTTGCAAATGTAGATTTTGAAAGTTGTCTCCGATAATTTATGCTCTCACGCTTCCAGATCACACGTTATTTTTGAAGCTTCCCTTTTCACAACGATGTTCCCCATTTTCTCTAAAACAAAGGGGGAAAAAAAGCCCACCTACAGTATAGCTAAAATGAAAGCTGTGCGGATGAAATAAAATTTGCATTAGGTTGCTCTCAATGCCAGGCTATTCATTCTGGGGTGCAACCTACACCATGTGTAATACTAAGGCCAAAACTATAGAAGAAAGGTAAAATTTAGTTAAAACTACTGAAAATTTTTTGATTTCATTAGTACAGAATAGGAGAAATGTGGGGAAAAAAATTAACCATACGAGTCTATAGAGCCTGAAGACTTGTCCTTTACAATTTACCTCAGTGGATAGAAAAATATGCAATTTGATGGAATGTTTTCCATCAGAAATCCAAACTTTTTTTTTTCCATTTTGGTTTCTGCTAAACTTGAAAAACATCTGCTGCAAAACTGAAGTTTTCTGCTTTTGAAAACAATACTTCTGGACTTGGAGTCTTCCATTTTCTTAAGGAAAAAAGAAGCACGCTGAATGGAAATTATTCCACTGTCTATATTTTTTTTTGTGAAGCTTCAAGTTTTCTGTTAAAAAAAAAGACGGAAAAAAATGGGCTAGTTTTAATCATCGTTCTTGCTATTAGTCTGTAGCTGCAGGCAAGGCAACGGACTGCAAAGTGACAGAAAGAAGTGCCCAGCAAAGGCTCTGTGAAAGGAAAACAGATGCAGAACAGTTAAGGAATAACTTTGTTTGCCTTATTCTGGTCAACATCCTTGTTCAAAGTTAAGAGCACTCAGTATTCAATGATTTCTTGCTACCATGTTTAACAAATGAGACCCAAATGAGAGAACAAATCTGGGGGAGTTCCAGATCACTTTTTTTCTGCATATTGTGCCCTCCACATAAACCAGGGCTCACAAGCCAGAGCATCAGCGATACTCAACTCAACGCAGAAGGCAGCAGAAACTACAGGGCTTCTGGCCAGTTTTGTGTTTGCCCAAAAAGAAAACCAAAGTGATCTATCATCTGCTACCTCTACGTGTGCCTGTTTGTTTTAGGATGCCAATTTTGGCAAAGCAAGGGCAGTTGTTAAGGTACTTAATAGCAGCTAGGGACTGTACCTTGTCATTTGTAGCTGACTGGCTACCACAGGCTAATGAGAGATATTTTGGGGCGTGCGTTTTGGAAGGGCCAAGAGCAGATAATAACACACTGTGCTGCGCAATCACATGCGTTTGCAGGAATCTGCAGGAAGGCGTACAGCATTGTAAGTCCTGCATCCCTGAGCTCTTGGCCACCCTCATGAGCACATCCCATTAAAACAAGAGCCTCTTGCAGAACAGAATTAGGGCCATGTGGGCTGCCTGCTGCCTCCTCCTGTCAGAACACTTCCCCCATCAGAAGGTTTCTAGAGCAGGAAAGAGAGGGGTGATTTACAAAACAGAAGCCAAAACTTTCCGCTACACTTTAACTTTCTTTTTCTGTGGTGAAAGGCAGATAATTTTGATGTTTATTATCAGTTTTTCCTATTGTTATTGCACAGGCTTAACATAACTGCCATGCTATAATAATATACATCTGCTCTTTGAAACGCACCCGTGAATGTCAGTTAGGCAGTATTTCTGCTTCTCGTGGTGTCAGAGTAATTAACATCCCTTTCTTTTTAAGTAAGCGATGAGACGATACATTAAAGTCCCCGCAGAACACACCAGATAGCGTTGAAACTGTAGAAAACATCACAGAGATGAGGGCTGCCTTTCAGCACAACCCTCTGGATACACGTTTAAACCCAGGGCAAAACCCCACGAGCACTTTGGGGCTTTGGGCAAGAGTGCTGGGGCAATGTGCAGTCAGGGAGACCAGAAGAGAGGGATGGATGGTGCAGGGCTGCGGCCCCTTCTGGTTTGAGAGCCCACTAGACTCACACGCACGTAGGAAGAAGAGCGCAGAGCCCCAGGCCCTGCCAGCAGCCCCTGGCTAGCAGCAGCCACCCTTGCAAAGGACAAGGCTCGGCACTGGTGCCTCCAGCGGAGACGCTCCCTGCCATAAATCAGCCCTCCTGGCTCACAGCACAGCCCAGCACCCCGTCATGTAGCACAGGACATCGCTTGCTGAGGCTCTGGGCAGGCGACACCTGGGCTGCTTTGATTTCCTTTTGTTCTCCGATCCATTTGTCCACCCTTAGATAACCTGTCTTGCTAGTTTTTTTCTTTGTACAGCATTGAGTTGCATTAAATGTTTATGATCCTATTACAGGATACAGTTTTAGATTACTATAATAAAAGGGAGTTGATAAAACTTCATTATCTGTGGTGGCAGAGGAAGAATAAAATCTTACACCTTCAAGTTTGTCCATAACATTGGTTGTAATGACTTTTTTAAAAGTGAAAGCACACACACGCAAAAAAAAAAACAACAACAGAGAAACCAAACCTGCTGTAACTGGCCCCAGAGTCACTATAAGTCACGATGCTGGAAATAGGCTGTATCAAGCACAAGGAGAAAACTAAAGCTACCATTTCATTGCCACTGCATGCATTATTTCAGGACAGTACCCTTTCATTTCCTGTGCTACCATGGTGGGAAGTACACAGTTATCGAAGTATAGCAGCACAGCCTCAGCGAGGACCAATTTGTACCCGAGTCTGGGAGTAGAGCTCTGCAATTCCTGTGATCTTTTCCTTTAAAAAATAAATTGCTGGTACTTTAATCATTTATCAGAAGGAAGAGAGTGTTTGTTTCAAAGGCGCAGAATGAAGGCTTTAAAATTATACTCTGCTCATCCTTGGCTTCTGAGCAAATGCAGGAGTAATAAGGTTTTTAGGCTCTGCAGAGATGCTTTAATTCCTTTCAGTTCTACAGGTAAAAAAAAGTCTCTCCTCCTCCCTCCTACCAGGTGTGTGAGAAGGGACATTTTGATAAAACCCTGTTCTCAGTTTTGAGTTGAATGTAAAAGAAAAATAAAATACACCAAAGCTAAAACACTATGCTGACAGCCTCTGCAGAATACTTGCCTCTTCCCCACCCACGACATTTAAAAGCTTGGTTTTGCTGCGGAGGGATGCAGAGAAAAGAAGAGACAGCAAGTCCAAGGGAGAATTCCCTATGGTCTGTAGGGAGGAGCTGTCTCCCTCATGAATTTCTTGTGTTTCCTTCCTTCCTTCCTTCCCCTTCCCCCCCAGAAATCTTCTCTGCATGTTGCTGTGAAAGCAGGGCGGGCTGCAGCCCCGCTCCCCAGCTGCGGCCTCCAGATGTGCTTGGGAATGCAGAGACTCAGCTGGGGCCTCTCCTCTCTCCACCTGCCCCATTCCTCTGCTCCAAACTGGTTTTGTTTCTGCTCTCCTTACCAGCAGAAGTGGGGTTTGGCAAGGCCAGAAGCTCCCCAACTGTCCCGTTCTTTTTGTAGAAGATCTGGAGTGTTCCAGTTCACCAGCTCACCTCCTTGGGCTACTCTGTAAGCAGGCATCTCATGCCCTGTAAGAAACTAACTGTGGCACGCTTTGTACATCACATTCCTGTTCAACAGTTTGCACGGAAAGCACTCAACATTCAAGAGGCATTTTCACACAAATATTATTATTAGGACTTAGGGGCTTCTGCCCACATGAGTGGAAAGCTGCTTTCAGGACTGCTGCTTGGAGCAGACCTGTTTGAGACATGGTTTTGTGGGACGATCTGAGCCTCCCAGGCTTTGAATTCTTGTGGCTTCCAGCTCTGGGGGCAGGGGGGCTCAGTGAGCGTCAGCCCAGGCTCCTCAAAGCTGAACATGAAGTTAGGGCCTATTAGTCAGAAACCACCTCAAAGCTGCCGAGCTGGAGGATGCTGAAGCCGGGGTGTGCTATTTAACACCTGCCTGCTTCTGCTGCAACTGTATCCTACCAGGCTGGTTCCAGTTGCATTTGTGGTTAGCAAAGCAAAACCTCAAATCTTCAGCAATGACTTTAACACTTTTTTTTTTTTTTTTCTAGGGCTGCTGCTGAAAAAGTCTGTCACTTGGCTACCTTAATCTCAGTGCAGAGTTTGTAGTGAGAAAAACACATGTTGAATGCCCCAGCTCTCTATTTCATGGACACATTAGTTTGAGGAATCAGAGGTGGCTGGGTTGGAAGGGACCTCTGAGGTCACTGGTCCAGCACCCTGCTCCTGGGAAGGACAAAAGTGAATAGAGGGGAAATGGAAACAAGCTGTAAGAGAAGGAGACTGCTAGGAATGCATCATCTCCTAAGAAGTAAAGGTCACCCTGGGTAGTCAAATTCCTTTGCAAATCCAAAGCCGTCTGTGCTGGGCAGCACAGGAGCATGCTCACAGCTATGGTGACATGGATATGGGGCTGCTCTGCATCCCCAGGTCCTTCCTGGTCCTTCTCCCTTCTATCACCATCAGGCAGTTAACAAGCTTTGGAAGCAAGATGGTTTTAAATGGAGTGTCCCATGGGTATTCCTCTTTTAAGAGACAAACCAGAGGAATCAGCCACCTGGGAGCAGAAGCAAATATTTATGGATGAGATACAGCTATTAAATTCCCTTTCATGGCTGACCTCATTTTTTTTTTTCTTTCCTTTTAAGGGGTTAAATAGCTTCAAAACAAACCCTCTTTGGAGCAGCATTTCAGGCTGACATCCCCAGTCATCCTACAGCAAGCACACTTTGCTACCTACCTGCTCCCCACCAAATGCCTCATGCTTCCCACATGGGAAGCCCTGGCTTCGCCGTGCTGTGAAATCTGTAATATTCTTGCATGACCGCAGTTTTAAGTTGGACTGCATTCCTGTCTTTCAGTTGTCAGGAGAGTGTGGAAAGAAGATATTTATCACATTAGGCCTGCACGATCAAGGAGAAGGATGGCTGTTTGAGGATGCTTTATTAATGAGTGCTAGAGGACATCCACCCCTCCTAAGGTATGAGAGGCTTGTTACTGAAAAATGCAGGGAGATAAACAGCCAAGTCCTCTGTCTTCTGTGGCTCTTCAGTAGGTGTGTTACACTTGACATACGTTATTTATGAGGCTCAGATAGTGCCCAAGGCTAAACCTACCACTGCCATTAAAAAATAAAAGCCGATGTAACCGACAGTGTGTTTCTGCTGCTGCTGGTTTAATAACACGGGTGTCTTTCACGTGACTTGAAAGGCCCAACGCAAAGTGCATCAAAGGAGAGGATAATTTTCCTATTGACTTCAAAGACAGAGCAGGCCTGCGGGGCAATGCATGCTGCCACGCTCAGGCACCGGGCACCCATCTGACTGAAGCCTCCCCACCAGCCTTGCAAAACACCACATCCCCACCAAAAACGCTTCCCCCTCCAGAAGCAAGCATCCAGGTGTGCTGCCATCAGGGAAACCCTACCCTAGGGCTAAAAATGCCTTTCCTTCTTGCCCTCCAAATCCTCCAAACCTTTCTCCCTCTCCACTAAGTTCAATTCCCAAATAGAAGAGGGGGGGGAACCATCTAGGTAGTAAATGCCATTCTGTGTTAAACTATCAGATGCATTTATATCCATGGTGGTCCCAGTCCAGTTATGGCTGACCAGAGGGCAAGCCTGCCATTAGAGCCATATAGTGACCCTATAGCCATCGTATACCATCATACAGCCCCTTTGCCACTCTGACCAAGGAGAGTAGAGGGGGTAGGAAAGCATTGCCGGCATCAGCCAAAAAACCCCTTGGTTCAAAAGCAAGTTCTCTGAGACAGGAATGTGTCACAGAGCACAAGATACCCTCCTGCTGTGGCTTCCTGAGCAAAGCTGCTTGTAAAATGAATTTGCCGAGAGCACCCCCCACTCCTGGCGTGCTCTGGCTGCTCGCTGCCAACACATTGCAGGCGCTCTGCAAAGTGCTGCTCACTTGCTCTGCAGTTGGTTGTGACAGCTTGGTTTGGATGGGAAGAGGGAACGAAAGGGCTCTTCGGAAGAAGAGGAGCTACCTGCAGCCCATGCTGCCTTGCTCATCCTTTTCTTTTACTCAGAGAGGTGATCCCGAACCTGCTGGGCTCATCCTCGTGCACCAGGCACGAGCACTCTCATGGGTTAACGCAGGCCTCCCTCCCTAAATCAGAGAGAAACTTGTTTTCCCCAGCACAAAACTCCTGTCGCATACGGGCACGCAGACAGTCATTTTAATGACTATACGCTGTTGTAATGTTAGCAGATATTTTAAAGAGCATATCGCTCCAACAGAAGCCACTGCCATCTGTGCTTCCCCAATTAGGAATGCAAGCAAATATGTATTTTTACAGTAACATCAATAAAATGTAACGCACAAGTGATGTATCTTTGCATTTTTTTAAAGGCACAAACTGGGGAGGCAGTCACTCCTGAAGCCGTGGAATTCCCTCTCATGAAGAAGGGGGTTTTTAAACCCAAAAGCACAATCCACGCAAGCACTCCACTGCGGGCAGCTTAGTTTCTAAAACCAGGTGAACCAAGCAGAATAAATGTGCTTTAATATCTTATGCATTATTTGGCGGGGGGGGTGGGGGGGTGGGGAGGGAGGAACAGTGTATTATCTCTTTGAGAATATGGCCTATATTCTTTTTTGGAGAGTTTTAAAAACAACCAATCTTGATTGCCAGGATATTATCAGCAAGCATCCCCTGCCATTCACCTGAAACCTGCCTCATGCCTTTTATTCACAAAACTCCATCTCTTTTTCTCACTGCTGGCTCAATGGGGCACTCCCAAGCTGAGCCATCACAAATCAGCAATTTGGGGAGCAAACACGTCCACGTCCCTGCTCCTTGCAGTGGGCAGACAAAGGTGCTGGGATGATGCTGAGCAGGTGCTGGCCACATGGAGCTGTCACATGCCTCTAGCACCTTGCACTGCGCTCACTCACCTCTTGCTGCCTTGTTGATTTTGTTTGGGGTTGTTTTGTGTCGTTGTTTTCTTCCTCCACACAACTGCACCTTGAACTGTTTTCTTCTACGGCCCCCAGAAGGGAGGGGGACAAACCCAAACAAAGTGAAATATCGTCTGCTGCTGCCAGCCACGCATCCCCTCCCTACCTGGTGCTTAATGCGATAATGAACCTTCCCGGAGGAGCTTTTGTGGTTTAGGGCTTACTGAATAATAATGCAGTGCAGAACGCACACAAAGCCACATTTCTGTCTCGTTTTTTTCATTCCTTCCCCTCCCCCCAACCCCAAATACCCATCTGATCAAAAGTCAGTCTGCAATTAAAAAGAAGCACAGTTTGCTTCTTTTTTTTTTTCCTTATACCAGTAGATGGTCTTTCATCAGCAAACAAAAACAGGGTAAATATTTTCTCAGCCGTGGTAAAGGTTATACTCCTGTGTTATACTAACTGTGCTTTGTGTTTCAACACCTAGTCCTTTTAAAAACAGTTTGCATTAAAATACTATAAAACATAAACAATTTGGTGCCATGCAGAAGGATTACCCATTTCATGGCATGGGCAGGTGAGCACAGGACGTGCCCTGCTCTGGCCCTGTTCCCCATTGCAGTGTTCTCCCTTCCCCACCCCAGCCCAGGGGTGACCGGCTGGCACTTACACACACATCACCTCTGTAGAAACGGGAACCAGGAGCGGAGGGTCTCAGGCCGCTGTTGTCTTTCTTCAGGTTTTGTAGACACCAGCACAAAAGACAGACCTTCTAAGGCCTCTCCCCTGTCCGCTATGATTTGCTCTTATGTTAGTGCACTTGAGAAACTTCTTGGCATATTTTGAGGCTCCACAGCACCAAGAGAAGGATGGTAAGGAACACCAGCCAACTCACGGCAAAGTGACCGGTGAGTAACCATGAACATCTGCAAGGCCCCCACGTCTCTCCCAGACATCATGGTAAAGGAGAAAACATTTGTGGGACCAGAGCGTTAATTCCATTTTCCACTTCTTTTTGTGTAGATGGGGACATAAAACATTAGGCTCTGTACTGAAGTGCAGAAATCCCAGATCCAGCCCCTGGGTGCAGCAGCACATGCTCTGGAGGAGCTTTGTGCTCAGAACATTTCAGACAAAGCATTAGAGTAATGCAGGTCATCAAACCTTCACTTTTTACCTCCCTATACACCCACAGTTGTGTTCCTCCTTGTGGGACATAGAAGCAGCATCTCACTTGAAACTCCGATAGAAGTCAACTCATAGACACAATTAAAATTAATTACAGAGCTGTAGAAATGTCTCTGCGCATGGCTAATAAAGAAATAATTGAATTTGATGGTCGTCTAAGTATCTTAACTACAGTGTGTATGACTGGAAATACATGTGTTTCGCTCCTGTTAATTACTCTGGGCACACACATAGACCTGGGTTCTGCAACTCAGAGCTTGGTACACTTACAAGGAATCTCCTCTGGCCAAGCTTGCTGCCATTCCCCAGGGGCTTTGTCCCTCTTCATGACTCGAACACACCACCACAGTGCTGATAACGAGTGTAGGAGTTTATGACTCATTCAGCAAATTGTTTTATGTGCTGATGAAGTTTGATTACCCTCAACACCAGCACAGACTATGGAGCAAGAGAGAAGTTGTTGATCCCTTAGACAGGCACTTCATCCAGCTCTTGCTCTTCTACTCAAGCCCAGGCTGAAGATGATGATCAATACACCACAATACTCGCAATGGAAGTTCTGTAGATTCCATTCAGAAGACTCTAGCTGCTGCATTTTGTTTATTTTGAATCTAGAGGCTTGTGCTTAGTGACAGGTTGCTGGTGTCCATCTGCAGCTTGTTTTTGTTTTCATGCACGCTGCACATTTGTGTGACAAGACGTGGGCACGTTCAGCACGGAACAAACCTGCTTGTTTTTCACCTACAGCCTGCCCACAGGGGAGGCTTGGCAGAGCCCCAGCCCAAAAGCGTTTCTCCCGCACTGCCCCAGGATGGGGCAGGTGCAGAAGCCCCCCAGATCCCAATGTTCTACAGGAGATGGGATTCACCTGTAACGCTTATTGTTTCACTATGTTTCTCATAGCCTCATGCATTAGAATGTAGAATAGCTTTACTGCTGTTATTTAAGAGCAGGATCCACATTTGGGGGAAATTTGGGCATTAAACCCAACCAGGCTCTCCCAAGCTTGCAGTAACCCATAACCAGGGTCACGTAACCAGTGCCTGCTCATCCCAGCAGAGATTTAGCAGACAAAGCACAGGATTAACACCTAACAAACCTCACCTGGCTCTTCCCATTGACTCCTGTACCTTCCCAGCTGGAAGCTGGGCATGTACTAATTACCTTGGTCTGCTAATTAAGCATCGTAATTTACTTCCTCCACTGAGTCCCTTCCCAGCCACTAGGAGAAAGCGTCACACATCATGTCCATCCCTGCATGTCAGCCAGTCTCACCTGCTCAAGCTTTAGGCTGCCATGAGAAGATGAGACTGGGGTTACTTCTTCAGCAGATTTTGGAGTTATCATCACCTTCTAAGTGAATTCCAGAGCTCACACCATGCAGAGACTTTGCAGTTACTTGTGAAAAACCCTGCCTAAAAGTCCTTCAGTGGGTGCCAAGTGCCACACAAGACGAGCGCTGCAATCAGATGGCAACGTAGGAGATCCAGAAGTTGTGCCAAGGCTCCGTCTGGGGGGAAAGAAAGGAAAAAAAGGGGGAGGGGAATAGTCACCCACGCTGAACAGCCTTCCTTTTGCATGCTCCCTGGCAAAGCTCCTTATGTGCCCTGAAACAGCCCCAGCAGCACCTGAGCATGCTGAAAATGGGAAAAGAGGAGCCCAGCAGGCAGCTGCTTTGCCAGCTGTTGATCTTGGGAGAACTTCTACAGCACGCACTTGTTGTAAACACGGCCCCGAGCTGCCAGAGCTCAGGGAGCGTGGGGACATGGCTCTCAGATGCAGGGCTTGGGTGGTGCTGTGTGGAGCCAGGGTCAGACTCAGAGATAACCTTGTGAGTCCCTTCCAACACAGGATATTCCCTGGTTCTGTGATTCTACGAAAAGCAGCTTCACAAACACACGCGGACAAAAGCCCGAATCTCTCCATCCTTGTCATTCACTCAGAGCTTTCCTCTAAAACCAATGGCTTAATCTGTGCAGCATTTGACTTGTAATTTTTGAACACTGGGCAGAGCCAAATACTGCAGGTTTGGGAACCAAAACAAGGGCACAAAGGTGTCTGCGCCCCTTGTCCCTGCCATTCCCCACCCTGTGCTGCTTCTTGTGCCCAGAGCTCCTTCCAGCCACGGGGCACAGCTATTGCTCCCTCTGCAGGATATATATCCTTATATATTGACGTCCTCATATCTCTCTTGTTGATGCTTTGGGTTTATTAGAGGACTTCTTTTTGTGGGTTTGTGCCCATTTTCTATGTCATTAATGAGGAAGGAGATATAAATATGTTGGATGTTCTTATTTGTTGTATCCCTGTTTTTTTCTACATGGTAGCGTTGCTCACTCTTGTTGACCTCAGCCCGAATCTTCAGACATCACCAAGTTTCCCTGTTATCCCACTTTTTGTAGTAATAAATCTCATTTTTTGGAGTGAAAGCTCAGAGTAATGAAGGAGGTAAAAACAAAAGTGAAAGCTGAACACCTTCAGCAGGGAAAAGCTCTTGAGAATCAAGTCCTAAAGGGTGGGACACTGGCAAGAAGAAAGAAGGTGATTAGAATGGACTATAATATCTTCTGGTTTTCTGACCTCTCCTCTTGCTGGTTGGTGACTTATGCTTTAGCTGTTTTAAATGCCTGGGCTTGGCTGCACACGCTGGTTTGCTGTTGCTGCATTTGGTACAAGCTGGCAGGACTCCTCACTTCAGAACTAATTGAGAAGTAACAGCCATCACTCATATAGTTCCCCCCCTATTTTTGACTTGAAGTAGTTTGAGATTTTAGAAGTGGCACTCAGGAGGCTGAAGAGCCTCAGTTCATGGCCTGGCTCTGACAACAGAAATCTTGAACTGATTCTTACGCGTTTTTTCACATTAATACGAGAGACTGAACCCTGAGTTAAGAGTTTCAAACCTGAACTTTCATTTGCAAATAGTATGAGCTGAGACTTGCTGCAGGCATCAGGTTCCCATTCCTGTACATGCAGAGGTTTTCCTGCTAAGTTCATTGTGAATACAGACTTTTTAAAGGCGTTCAACACTGTAACCATGGCTTTCATCATCACAAAATTCCACAATTTAATGCAATAAGCTGGTTATTAGAAAAAGCAAAACTTCAGCACACCAAGAATATGCTTGCTAAGTCTGCTGTCCTGTTCACGGGAGAGAGCTGTGCAAAGATGCCCTGATAGGCACCAGGTCTGGGTCAGTTTTTATTCAGAGGAAATAAAGAATGGCAAGCTGTGCTTTGGAAAGTCCACACATGGAGATGCCAGAGGTTGTGTTAGCAGTGCTGAATCACCGTGCTGCGGCTCCTGGGGCACCTCACCAGACTGCATACAAAATAACCCCGATGACTTTAACTTGCTGTGAATTGTAGGACTGCCCAGGCTCTGCGAACGTGGTGCACTGTGCCAGCCAGCCTGCTCATGGGACAAACCACATGTCCAGCTCGTGCCACAACAGTTATTCTTCATTCCTGCTCACAGAAAGGGGGAAGTGAACACCAGATTAGGAAAACCATCTTGCTCATCTAGCAGCTTCTGGCGGAAGCTGCATTCTGGCATGTTTAAGCTACACTTCCACCACTAGAATATCCAGCAGTTTGATTACTGCTGCAGTTATCTTCCTTATTTGAAAAACCTGGCCAAACTGAAAAGATGTGAACAGGCCTCCTGGTTAACATCCATGTGATGGCTTGGAAAAAAGATGAATCCCCTCGCTGCTTTCACCCCACCTGCCCAACTTACCTGGATGCTCTCTCCCTTGCCCCACGCCCATCCCACTATTCCTCAATTTGTGCCCCCTCCGAACACCATACACACATGGCCTTGGAAAAACCATCTTCATCAGAAGCAAGGTCCCTGTAAATGGAGCCCAAGGCAGGAAAATGGCTTCCTTGGCAATTCCGTCCTGGGAACCACCATCCTCTTTCCGTTTTTTTAACACACCTTGTTAAACACCTGCAGGAAATTGCCTGTTTCCCTGGGGTCTGGTTCTCCACTGCTTTACACGAATGCAGAAAAGTTATTAGTCTAGCCTGGCTGTGTTTTCTACCTGCCTGCTGAAGTACAAGTGACTGCAGGAGGTGCGAGGCAACAGACTCAAGGTCCAGCTCTCATTTTACATAGAACTTCCATCAATGAGAGGCAGAAAGTTCTTGAAAAGGTGATCTTGGCTGAAACCCAGAGCAAAAGCCTTCTGAAATGGGAATTCAGACTCACTGCCGATCTCCAGCACTGCTCCCGTGGAATGATGAAACTATCTGTTTCATACTTAACAATCCTCTTGTGCCTTCAGAAGTAGCACAGCCCTTCTCCTTCTGCACAAGCCAATGGCTGGCATAATTAAAAGCAAGCCAGACTCATCTAATTTGACACTCAAGCAGTTCAGATGTAAAATACTCTCTTGAAAAAGTGCACTTTGCTGTTAAAAAAGCAGCACATATGTTTATGTATGGATAATGAGCCTTGTTGGCAAGGACAATTAAGTCTCCTGTAAAGCATCTGTGGTCATTCTCCGCCTGCATTTCAGAGGAAGGCTGGCTGCAAGTTATTCTCATCCCTAAAGTAATTGTAGTGTCTCTTGTGTTTGGCTCCCCTGGCTGCTGCAGTAATCCCAGAGACTATTCCTTGCTGTTTTCCTGATGCACCTTTGTAACTCAGAGGAGGACAGCATCTGAAGAACTGGGGCTAATTTTCTCTTCCTCCTCCCTTTACATCACATTTCTGACTTGGACTCGTTAATAAAATAAGCACAAGCTAAAACATTGGCTTGCCAAGTATGATGAAAATAGATCCATGAGCAGCCTCTTTGATCCAGCTTTCTCCATCTTTGTCTTGATTTGGCTCACTGCTGGTGATGTAGCTCATGTGGGAGCTTTTCTCCAAGCCAAGTGGGACTGACCAGGACCAAACCTAGTCAGGGACAAGGCAGGAGATCCTGAGTGGATTGGGTGACATCACAGATCACTGCTGCCAAAGGATGACCACATTCCTGGGTGCTCATGAGATTTTTCAGCCCACTAGGTGGGAAGCTTTCACCTACACCTCAAAAAAAGGTTATAGTGTACTTGTAATCCCCAGTTCTTGGGATATACCCATACCTGACCTAATCATTTAAAGAACGTTACAGTGAGAAAGTGACAGAGAGAGCTCTGAGCATGCCTGCTGTCTTGGTTTTTAGTATTACAAATATACAAATGCACTTTATAAATAATACTCTAGTGTGGTCCTGAGGAGTCCCCTTATGACAGGGTCTTTGCCCACTCACAGCTATTTTGCAGTAATACTCTTTGGTGTTTTCTTAAACAAGTACGCTCAAGAGAAATTATTTAGCTCTCAGCTTCCACCCATCTCCACTCCTTTTCTCCTGGAGATATTTTTGGCATTTCTATGATGTGTCACATTATCAGCAGAGGAATAATAGTTGTGAACAGCAGCCTGTGTTATAAGAGGACCAACTCTGCAATGCTGCACACTGAGCATCCATCCACACGTGCACTTGGAGCAGTGTTTGGGTGCACTACCACCACAGCATGCAGTGTCTCCTTCTTTTGGTTTTTTTTTTTAGAACTCGATTAATTCGCACTGAGTGCTGAAGCTACCCTAAGCTCAGGTGAAAACAAAAGGCAGCACTAAAGTATCATTTAAAATGATAGAAAGTTCCGGGTCAAGTTGACTATTGCAGGTAAGGCTGCCACCATCTACCCTTAGCGACTGGGACTGAGCGCCAAGTGTTTTCATTACCCACCGAGCAAGAAGGACTTTATAATTCACAATAACTCCTGACATGCAATAACATCCAGTCTTATTAATTTAAGGGATTTTTTTTTTTTTAAGTCTGTTGGCAGTAAAACCACCCCTTCCATAAAACGCTGGCATTCACACATGCCCTGCAGCTTCTCACAGCACCTTTAAAGTACTAAAGATGTTCATTACCTCATACACTCAAAAAACAACCAGAGCAGGGTTATATCATCACCTCAAAATGCCTTCCCTCACTTCTCCCTAAACGTTAGGGAAGTTGGAAGGTGCCAAAGCTCACGGCAGTAACCAACAGAGAGCAGGACACAAGCCCAGCACCCCTCTGCGCCTGCTGATGCACCCATGTTTTGTGCCCCCTAGCATGCGGGTAGGGCTGAGCGCTCTCATGTGGGCAGAGGAGCGTTGCTTTCCACGCCTCCCTTCTCTCTTCGTTCAGCCACAGCTACATTTTAGTTTTATTATCATGTTGGAAAGCGCTGTCTCTATCTCAGGGCAGCATTCCCAGACGCAGGTGGGACCTCTTGTGCTGCCAGGACAGGGACAGGGGCTCCCTGAGCCCCCTCCTTCCCCAAGGAGCTCCAGCCACGATGCCAAAGTGCTGGCTCAGGTGCTGTCACAGAGTGGTGACGGGGGCCCTGTGGTCACCGCGGCCCTGATCTCTACTTCTGCCGGCTCACACGTCCCTTCTCCCTCCCTCTCCTAGCACCACCACTGGGGAATCAATGCCCAGAATCTGAAGACCTGCACCCCAGCGAGGGTCTGCAGATGTTTCCTTCACACCAACGAGCACCATCACAGGAGATGCTGCTGTGTAGGGCAGCGGGCACACGTGAGCCCCTGCAAGGTGAAAGCCAGAGGCAGCACCCTGCCTTGCTGAGCTTCCCTCAGCCGCAAAGCAAACAGCTCCTAGCGGCACACATGTGCTGCGAGCGTGCTGCAAGAGGCGGGCGGTGTCGCGTTACAAATACTAGGATAGAGAACAGCTCAGTGAGATACCAATTTTCTGTCTCACAAAGAAGCTTTTCATTGTTTGTTTCCCCCTCCCCTTCTGATTCAGTACGGCGCAATATTGTGGAAGCGGAGGGAAAAATGTTTCTCTGGATTAGCCCGTACTAGGGCAAGCAGAAAGGAGATCCGAGTCCAAACAGAGCAAAAGAGGGGCTTGGCTCACGCTCTCCAGCACACCAGAGAGCACTACCGTCACCAACCTGTCTGAGGAGCTTGTCTTGTCGCGGAGGGCTTTTGTCAGGAGGACAGGCAGAGTGGCTGTAGGATGCTGCTGTGTTTTGCACCACCAGCTGCCTGTTGTGCGCGGTGCGGGGCTGGTGCTGAGGAGATACGAGGGGGAACGGCTGCAGCACTGGTTTATTACAGAAATTAATTACTCATCATTAGGGCTACTCCAATACAGGTGCTTTTAAAAAAATGCAATTAGGTGCTTTTAAAAAAATGCAATAGCCCCTTTTCCCATAAACTTCAGCAACTTTTTGACACGCAACCATTTTGCGGTGTGTTACTTCTGTACGCACGCACAGCCACGCTCACCAATTAATCGCCGTCTCCCCCGGTATTTGGGTTGCAGCTTCGAGGTCTGCTCCTCCCCGCGTCTGCGTTCCCGCACGGCACGCTCCGCGGGCTGCGAAGCGCCGCCAGGTGTCAGCATTGCCATGCGGCAGCAGCCCACCGGCTCGGGGATCTCCTGACGGAGGAGGGTGCGGCGCGGTGTCGTTCGCAAAGGCAAAATATTAAGCTAATAGGCAAAAACATTTATTTTCTCCATTCGGCACATTTCTGCGCGCTTTTAAAATATTCATGGCGCCTAATGCCTTAAGATCTATAAAAATAACAGGGCGAAGTCTTTTTCCATCAGTTTAATGCTCCACCACATCTTTTAAGGCTCTCTTGTAACTATTTTCCACCCCGTCCGAGTCTGAGAAGGAGCGCCGAAGCAGTTAGCACCGTGCCTGTCCCTGCGTTCCTGCAACCCAGCGGATAAAACATCCCGCGCCTCCACGCCCCAGCACAGATCCCCGCGCGCACTGCCGGACAGACGCTCTCCCCTCCCGCCCAGTGCACATGCATTCTTTGTTTTGCATTAGGGTGGCAGCATTGGCCGCGCAATGGGGATGTGCAGCAGCTCCGGCTGTGCTCACAGACCGTGCATCCCAGGCTGCGATGCATGGGCAACGTGTGCTGAGCTATAGGCGGGGGAGTACAGGGCTGGAGGTGCGTGGGAGTACAAAGCAGTCCCAGGACCATCAAAGCTCCTCTGAAGGTGATGTAGTGCCACACTGAAGTGAGAAGGGTTTCTCATTTGAGATGTTCGATAGACTCATAGAATACCCCAAGTTGGAAGGGATCCATAAGGATCATCCACTCCAACTCCTGGCTCCACACAGAACCACCCAAAAATCAGACCATATATCTGAGAGCATTGTCCAAAGCCTTCCTGAGCTCTGGCAAGTGTAGTGGTCGTACTGCTGCCCAAATATGGTTCAGTGGGCGTTACAAGTATTCCTGTTAGCATGATTAAAATGTAGTGTATTTTGTGAAAAAAGACTTTACTTGGCTTTGTCTTTCTGCAACAGTAAGACAAAAGTGTTTATTTTGTTTTGCTTCTGTGTTATAATCACAGGATCACCAAGGTTGGAAAAGACCGCCAAGATCATCCAGTCCAACCACCCACCCACCACAGATATTTCCCCATTAAACCATGTCCCTCAGTACAACATCTACACATTTCTTGAACACAATAGTTCATTTTAGGACAAGTAATCTGATAAAGAATACAACGGTGTAGCATGTGAAACCAGTCCCATAACGCTTAAAAAAACCCATACATGTATCCATATTGCTCTCAAATCCTGGGAGATGAACCAAGTTCAGGACATTGCAAAGCAGATGCAAAGTCTACGTTGCCTTTGCTGTAGGTGGGTAAAGCTAAAACCTGAGGCACCAGAGCGAACAGCATGAGGCAGCAGCTCCCATTCCTTGTTTGCACTCGCTTTCTGGTTCAGCCCACTTGCAAAATGACAAAAGATATATCTTTGCAAATCATTTTCTAGCCTGCACATGTGTTTAATTAGTCTTCAGCCTGCATAAGGAACTGCAAGGAGAAAGATAATTATGCAGGGCTTCATGCTGTTTTGGGTTCTTGCACTTTGCAATTTCTTTTCCAGTATTCAATTAAAAGTTAAGCACTCTTTGAGGCTATCCGAGCAGAATTATCGATTCTTTGTTCTGGAGCAGAAGCCCTTATAACTGGTCAGTTTGTGAGGTTGCTGCTTGGGATAGAGTCCAGGTAGCATGGTATCCCTGGGGAAGAGCCATTGTAAATGCAAGGTGTCAGTGACAAGAGAGCTTCCTATTTAAGGCCCAAATTCCTGATAACATAAAGGTCCTCTTTTATTTTTAGGCATTAAAAACAATTTTCTCACTACATGAAGAGACAGTGCGGTGGATGGAGCTTTAAAGTCTTCCTGTGTGGAGGAGCGTGCTGAAAGCTGAGATGGGGAAAAGGGATTTTTAGGTCTGACTGTGCTGGGTGAATGTAATGCAAGCATGAGTCCCCATGGGCTATTCAGAAAAAGCGCTTCAAGACCCTTTACCAGAAACAACACTCCTGGCAATTATATTGACGGGGCACAAGCGAAATGGCATTTTGTGTGTCTGGGACAGACAAGAAAAAGGAGGGAAGCATCTCTTGGGTGGCTTGGGGTAGTTCATGTGGTGGGGCCCTGGCGTGTCCCATGCTGGTGTGCTTTGTGGTCCTGTAGTGGATGAAATGCTCAGGAAGGAGGGAACACAGTGTGCCTTAATACTTGATTTAACTACCAGTCTTCATGCTGTGCAACTATACTCTGGATGAAAAATATTTGGAGAAAAATGTTTTGTTAGAGATTTGCTATTTCCCTTTCCGTTGTGAGCAACGTGTGCCCTCAGCGCACAAGGCTTTATTGCCAAAAGAGACAAGCTGACATGACACCTGAGAAGATGAGAAGGAAGGAAATTAGAAATGTTTTTTTTTTTGTTGTGTTTTGGAGTGTTTTGCTTTATTTTGTTTTGTTTTTTTTTTCTATTACTGCATTCGCTCAATAATGTCTGGTCAGTGGAAATTTACACCACTTTGTCAGGAGGATAAAAGCTTCCACGGAGACATAGTCCAAAGGCCATTCACACCCATGGGATCTTTCCCCTTATTTTAACACATCTCAGACTTTCCCTCCAATGAAGGAACAGCCAATGTACTATTAGAGGAACAGGCACAGCTGGAATACACTCGTAAATACCCTGTGCAGAACTGAAGATCTTCATGCAGTAAAGACTAAGGAGTAGAGAGGATAGTTCAGACTATAATATTATAGATATAGCTATTAGAGTACCTTATTTTCATGGAGATAATTAGAGAAAATGCAGGGAACACTTAAGGGCAAAGCCAACAATCCTCATATGGGATTTCAGCATCGATAATGTCACGCAGCTTAAAGGCAATCGAGTCACACGGTCTCTCTCATAGGCCTTCAGGTGTGCAGACCTGCTTATCACTTTTTCATGCCTGATGTGCTGGACGTGGGCTGCTCTTCATCACAGCGCAGGTACAAGCTTCAGTGTGGAAACCAGCAGAGCCTGGTGTGGGTTCTGCCTAGCTGTTCTGGCAAGGCTGCTGCCTCTGCAGCAGTTCCTGTCCCGATCCAGTGTTGGGGTCATGGGCAGGAGCAGGCTGTGAGCAGATTCCAGCATCATTTTAGATCCGCAATGGCGTAGCTTGTCCACTGCTAATTAGCTGTGGCTGGCAGAAATGTACAGCTGATGCAGTACAGCGGAAGAAGCATAACTGAATGCATGTCTAGAAGGAAGGCTGTTATAAAAATACTATAGTAAAAGATCTTATTTTAATTAACAGATTTATGGTGCATTGGGTGCACGATTGATTGAGGCGGTGTGGTTAATGGTGGTGAACAAAGCTGTAGCCTAACAACCTGTGGCTCTATAAAACCACTTGCAATGCCATATCATCATGCTCAATAGATCCAAGGTGGACTAAGCTGTGAAGCTGAGGTCTATATTTATACACATGTGCAGGAACAAATCTTCAGGCTTTGAGATTTTGCCTGACTTCACAGAGTCCATCTGCAAAGTCTACACCCAGATCTGCCTTCTAATTTTCAGTGCCGGCTCAGGCTGGACTTTCCAGAATGAAGCTTCTGGCCCGTGGGCACTGGTCCTGCCGTCATACCCAAGCACAGGACCTGTTTCACTGACGTTTTCTTGGTATTTAGAATCACTGCTACTTGTTAATATTAATTAACTCTCATGGTAAGGTTAATCAAATGCAAATTAAGACATTGTATTGTGTGATAATGAAACAGGCAAAGTGCCTTTGTGGAGCTTAGTGGTCATAATATTTTTCATGTATGTTAGACAGCTTAGCGTGCAAAATGTAGAGCTTATTCCTGTATTTCTCCTGCTCTAAAACCTGTTGTTAGCCAGGCACAGTTTGTGAGGAAGGATAACATTTTTGAACAGGACTAACTGAAGTAGCTGGAAAAAATTGGTCAGATTTTGGTCATAACCAACTGCCTCCAGGACCCAGGGAATAATTCAGCTCGCTCTTTTCCCGAAAGCCAGGGAACCCTTGGGATATTACACAGATGTAAGAAATAAGTTTTCTGCACTGCCTCGATACATTTATTAAACAGAGATTCATGCGCAAATTAGGAGAAAACAGATTTAGCCATTTGTTTATGAAGTATAGCAAATCTAATTTAAAAAAACTTGAGAGGGGAAGAAAACATTGCTGACATTGTTTGCCCTCTTTAGCCTCAGATTTGCCGGGCAACATTACAGCCACTATTTATTTAGCGCTGTTGTTATAAATTTTGTGCAAATCAATTTGGCTGCTGGCTGTTAAGAAAATAACAAGTAGCTTCCAGAAAGCCAGGAATGTTGCTTGTGAAGAGAGCTTGCAAGCAATGGGTATGATGGGTTCATTTTGCTAGATCCAGTCCAGGTTCATCTTAAGTTGATAGGAAAACCTCAACTGACTTCACTGAGGGTTAGGCCCGTGTGTTGTTTTTTGCCTTTAGCAGTAAGAAAAATGCCTGGGTGATGTCTGTATGCATGGTATACACGAAGACTTTTAAATCGTTAATGCTTGTAGTCCACATGCCTCACTAGATGCTTGTTAGACACAGTCTTGGGCTGGAAGAATGGACCAGAAAGGTGATTATTCCTTTCAGAATTATTCACTGGGGTATCTTTCACTCGTAAAAGTGATAAATGTCTTTGACGTGAGACCTGACCACATGCCAGTCTAAGTAATTGCCAGCTCACCACAAAACCACCAGCTGTGGGCCATGGGGGTGAAGGCTGGCGAGGTGCTCTGCCACGCTGAGTGAAGCGCAGAGGAAAGGCGGCTGTGTTTCAGAGGTGACCCAACCCAGCTGAAGGTACACCAGGGCTCTGACACCTTGTGCGAGACGGACACACATTACATTGTAGTGTATATGTGTGGTCTTCATCCAAATGGGAGACGTGGCAGGGAACAGGAGCCAGAGAAAAGGGAAGGGGTCCTGGTGGCAGCCAGCTCTTACAGCAGCGCTGTCCTGCACATCAAGTGCATCCCTGAGCAGCAAATTACAGTACAGCCTGATTTGTTTTTTGCATGAAGATCTAACTTTTGCAGATGAACAAAACAAGAAGAAAGCACATTGCTTCATTTTCTCTCCTGTATCTTTCCTGAGTGCAGCTGCATGTTGCCTCTCACCTATGGGCAAGACAGCAAACAAATCACTTTTTCCAGTAATATACCATAATGGAAAGCAATGTCTGGCTTTCTGGAACTAGAGACAACATTCTCGGATGGAAATGCAGCTAATCCTGTCCAGGAATGATTTTCCTTCACAACATTTATTTTAAATACCATCAATATACAAGATGTACATATTGTGATTTATTTATTTTTACTGATTACAACTAAATGTCAGATGATGAATGCTGAATTCCTCAACCCCTCTCATTGTGACTGTTTCCATATGCTACATTTCAATTAAGTATTTGCATTGTCTCCATGGCATAGTTTTCATGCTGATAATCTCTTAAAAGTTTATTCAGAGTTTCCTTATGCTTAGTATTTTTCATTGCACAAAGCATCTTTTAATAAAATACCAATTTAGCTGTGTGTTTCTGTAAAGTCACCTCAAAAGATACACTGTATAAAACTAGGTTTTTGCTAAAAGGTAATGATGATTCTACAGAAACAAAAATAGAGGTTTATGTTCTCCCGTGTTAAAACCTAGTGGGAAGCAAGCCGGTCAGTGACTCTGACTGCTGTGCCCTTAACTGCGCTGCCAAGAAGTGAAGAGCAAAGGAGCCATTCCTACCCCTTGCTAAAAGGGTAGCTCTTGAGCCTTACTTTCCTCACTGGCATCTTATTTTAAATTTCACTTGTTCCTAAATTTGTCTTCCTTCAGCTGCTACGTTAATCTTGGTAACAGAAATAAAAACAACAAAATAATAGCAACTTAATAACCAGTCTTTTTCTCCCATTTTGCGGATAAGAGTTCCTGGGACCTGGAGTATCACTTTGTGGTGGCCTATATCTTCCTTTCCTCCTGGCAGCCCCTCCCTTTGGGGACAGTTTGAGAAGAGCTCCTGAGCCGACCTAGCATAGCCCTTCTGTTCTTATGTCCTGTGGGCATAGTGGAAGGACACAGGAGGACCCTGGGGTGACCTGGATCTCCATGGAAGACGCTTCCAGCAGGATCTGTCCCTGTCGTTTCACTGGGTGTGCTGGGCAAGAGGCCACAACCGGTGCAAGTGGGACAGTGCTGCTGGGCACCTGCCATGACTGAAGGGTGTGGAAGGGCCCAGAGCCAGCCCTGAGTGAGGACTGCTTCCCATGCTCCAAGGGGACCAAGAAGAGGGGAGTCCCAAAGCAGGCTGAGGGCAGAGCCTCCTGTTTTGCCTTAGATTATGAGTGTACTTGGCTGGATGGAGTAATCTGAAAGTGTTACGCAAATGGATTCTACTTAACACTAGCTATGACAGCTGGGAGATCCCCCAGACCTCCTGTACTGACACTCTTAAGCTAAATATATTTTTGCTGAAAAGCCATGCGTACTCCTGCAACAACTTCAGCCCACTCAGAACCCAACTTGGTGTGTAAAGACATTTTCATCCACAAGTTGTATTGCTTAAAGCCAACAACATTCTCTTCTGCAAGAGTGGGAATTACAACTGTAGTCACTTGTTGTATGCTCAAAAATGATTTGTGAGCCCCAGCCTGTGAAAACTGCAATATTTCTCCTGCTATTAAAAAAAAAAAAACAATGAAAACTGTAGAGTGAAAATTGCACGTCTGTGATGGAAATGTCAAAAACCATATATATATTAGTCTACCCAGCCTACTTTCAGTTTTCAGTATTTTGTTTCAGATTTTCCACCATCGGATGGAATAAGAAGCTACGCTCATGTGGGCTTTGAATTATGTTTCTGTTCCCGGGAGAGCGCAGTAGGTATGGAGCCGTACTAAATGATCACTTCTGAATAGGACTGTTTCAGGAGACCTGGTCGCACTGGCCTATGAAGATACTTCTATTACGTTGTGATAAAACACATTCTTGTTGGACATTTATTAGAGATGAACTTAGTTGACTGATTCTTATCTTCTAAACTAGCCATGTACTTTGAAGGGTCAGAAAAGTGCCGTTACGGAGAAATATTTCTTCAATTTATTATTATTATTGTTTAATTTGAAGAGAAATTTTGTAGTCCCCAAGTAGATAGACAGATCATCTTAACTTCCACAAGAACAAACTACTGTTCAAAGTAAGGCTACATTTCTCTGTATTCCTGACCAGTGGTAAGGAATAGGTAGCCCTCAAAGCAGCCTTGTAAATGTGTATTTTGGACAGTTAGCTGCTTCAGGATGGTACAGTAACCAACACAGAACAAGGAGCTGTCATCTGGTCAACATGCAGCATTGAAGAGAGTTGTGTGTGAAATGACATCCTTCTTGAGCCCTTAGCACTCAGAGGCCTTAGGACTTGAGGTCGGACTTCAGGGATTAGACAGTAGAAGAGTGAGGGCTTGTATACAGCAAGCTTTTTCTGGGTATTGCAATTGCTCTTTTCAGAAAGTGGATGAAGTTTGCATAATCATTTTTAAGGTCTCATCAGTGAAATTCTAGAGAATTTTCCATAGCTTCTGGTGTCCTGAAGCATTAGGCCTCTCCTCAGATTACCTTGAGGATTTGGCTCCAATTACTGGGAACGTATCTGAAGTATTGGAGTAGCATGAATTATAGTAAGCAGAGTTCATATTAAGTTAAGCTTCTGGCATATGTGCTAGCACACTTCAAAACAGTTTGGATGTCTCCAATGGCAATGCACAGTATCCAACATCTACCTGTTGTTTAAGAGAAGCTGAATTGCCAACACTTACTCATACCAAAATGAGCACATGGATTAGTAGCAAGAGTTATGGCTGTGCTAAAAACAAAAGCCAAGAACTTAAACATAGCATTTCCAGACTGCAGTTCTGTGACACTTCAATATTTAAACAAAATATTACAAAAACCTCAAAGCAAAGATTTGACATTTAAGTATAGGGCATCAATATTGTACTATAGCTTTCATCAAAGATATGTGAAAATGAAAACAAAAAAATGATGTAGACTTCATCTACATTACAAGTTGTAATGTACTGGATATGAAAGATTTTCAAAAAAAAGAACAACATTTTGGATAAGGGATAATATTTTCACCTAATTATTGTCCAGAGTCCTCTATCTGTTAATAAAGGAAGCAAAAAAGTGGATATAAAGACTGTACAGTCTCCATTATAACAACATATAGAAGCTTGTATACACCAATGCTGCCTTCAGCTAAGACAGATTGGAGTTTGGTGATTTGACTTCTAATTATTTATATCTCCACATCCCATATGTGAGAAAATTGCCTTGCACTAGGAACAAACAAAACAGCACTGGGAAAATTAAAATTCCCTGCTAATCTCAATCAATCAATACAACTGGCTTTAAGCAGTTAGCAGAGGCTTGGCTAAATACTCTGGTAAAAAATGTTGCTTTTGGCTACAACTCACAGGCGCGTCCTTGCCTATCTGGCATCAAATTCAGTGACCTTTGCATTCAGTGACCAATTATTATAACTTCCTGGCTGTTTTCCTGGAATAGCAATACACACTGTCCTCCGGGTGAAAATCTGAAAAGATAACGCACTGAAGAAACACCCAAGGATCGCAAACCTGCTAATAACGTGAACTGAAATGGTCAGACTTCAAAGGAGGTTGCTCAGAAGACAGAATGGGAAAAACCAAAGCAGAAAGGAAGCAAAGAGTCCAAGTAGGGAAAGCATCAAAGAGAAAGCAAGCAGGTGTTTTCGCACAAAAAGGGTGAAAGGAAGTGTGAGTGTGCTGAGCTGATTAGGATACAGCTGACAGGAGAGGATTGGGGCAGGGAGAAATTTTAAGTGATTTTTTTGAAGCACCCAACAGTCTTGAATAATTTATATATTTTCTCTAGATAGATTCTTTTCAGTCTATGTTTAAGTTGATTGACAGAAAACTTGGCCTTGTTGGGTTTTAATGTGTGCATTTTTATCTTTTTTTTTTTTAAACAAATCAAGCAGGTAAAGAAGGGGAGCAGGAAAACAGTCAAAATGATTCTGGCATGTGCTAATCAGTACGAGACTCTGACTTCTGAGGGGAAAATGCATTGTCTGAGTAATAAGTGTACATTACTTGGAAGCACGGTAAAACAAAGTAATCATTCCTGTCAGCTTCTCTGTTACTTGTCCTCTTGTTCGTGCATTTTCTAAGAAAATATCTCAATCCTTGTCTCAGTTACTACGCACTGATTAGGGCAGCACAGGTTTTTGTTTTCCATGTTTTTGTGTAAAAGAGGATGGTTTTCAAATTTAGGTAACTTGGAGCACAAAGAAGTTAATCTATGACTAGCTAAAGAAACATTTAACAACGCATAATATGGAAAACCATGTTCACTAAACTTAGTTTCAAAGAGCAGAAGAAATTATGACACAGAAAGCCTCTAATTACCAGGAACAGATGATCATTAGTTCCTATAAGCTGCATAAATAACTCTCCGCTCATACAACTAGAGTTCTAAGAGAACATGGGTCACTTACACTTCTAAAATCAAAAATGACTTTGTCAACTGTCTTCTCTCTTTTAGTACAATTTATTCCTGTCTGTGCTACAGAATTACTCCCAATTCAGTACATGGGGAGTCAAAATGTACCATCTGTCCAATGTTCCTGAGAAATTTCAAAGGGAACAACGGCAGAAGATATGGAGGCTGTAGTTCTTGGAAACAGCAGCATCAGCATGGAGAGAATAACTTTTATTACACATTACAGCATGTAGGCTAGACTTTATACATTATACTCCTGTCTGCAGTAGAAAACCTGCACTCCACAGACTGTGCTCTGTAAAATCTGTACAGTGATCACGCTGTACCTCTATATTACTGACTGGTCATTCTCAAATTTTTCTGTAAGTGGATTCAAACCTATTCATACTTCTGTTTGCGTGCATATTGTGTTTTTTTGAGAAGAGATTGTCTTGCACACTTTCATGTGAAAAAGCTGTGTCAAATTGAAACCAGACTAAACTTAAGTAATTCTTCAAATAATGGATTTTGGATCAGGTGATTGAATTGCAAGACTAGTATTCCAATGCTAGTTATGTGTTTAATAAAGTGCTTAGAAGAATGAAAATTGGCAGAACTGCTGATGTGTTTCGAATCTGAAATTCTCATTTTTATGAAGTCAAGTCAAAGCCTTCTTTCCAGAGACTTAGTATATCCTAGGTCTGATCTATAGAAATGTCTGGAAACATAGTAGAAGATTAAACACTGAATATTCTTCAGCAGAGTAGGACAAAATAGCACTGCATCAAATAACTTAAGCTTAACTCTGACTGCCAAATATCTTACAATTCAGTTTTGCTCTTCCTAGAATTAAAAAAATATATAAATCAAAGGAAGAAAAAAACCCAACCAACCAACAACCCCTTTTTCTTCAGGATTATTTTTCAGATAGTTTAAATTATGAGGATCTTATGAGCATCAGCACAGGGACTGGGAAAGAGGCAGGAATGCACAGCAGGAAGGAGAACAGAAAATTTATATTGATTTGTTTTGTCAGGGAATTATTTTTTGAAACTTCTACTGCATATCTTAAATCACTCCTTTCTGTTACATTTAAAACCCAGCAAGGTTACAATGGCCCCCTAAGCTTTACTAATTTGACATTCAGAAACGTGAAGACCTGATGCTACAGCTGTTTCACTGTATTTCATTCATCAGTTGCACTACAGCTGACTATTCTTAAATTCTTACATGAAATTTGTTAAAAGTATTTTTTGAGACTTGTCTCTGTACTAGTTAATTGCTACGATTTTTCTTTACCAAGCCCACTTTTGGCATACAGCATTTCAGGAAAGGAAAAAAGCCCTGCTCCTCTGATTTTGGAAAAGGGAGCATACCTCCATAGCATGGCAAAAGTGTAGATACCTTCCAAGAACAAAATTTCATTGCGTACAATATTACACTCTTCAGAAACCTGTATGGTTACCCCCTTAGAAACTTTTATGGGACTTTTGTTAAAATAAATACATGCAAAATTCAAGGATACAGAACTTCCCGTTCCATTTCCTTACCAGCAATACTCTGTGCATGTAAAACCATCAGCTAAAGGAATTTAAGAACTTCCCTTCTTGTAAGCCATTTTTGTTTCAGAATCAGTGTTTCAAGTATCCTTGATATGATTCTTAAGATAACTGCTAGCCAAATTCCGCGTGTTGCTCTGTTGTTGTACAAGCAGATGCCAGATGGTAATACAGAGAAAATGCATTTAATGTCAGTTGCCTAACTGGAAACCAGATGGCACAGCAGAAGTTGGAACAAGATGTTTGCCAACTCGTTCTGGTTTCCAGCTGCGGTCCCATGCTGCACCAAGGCCACATGCACAACGGCCTTTTCACTGTCACCGTGATGTCCATATCATATTTCAGGTCATACTATATGCTCATTCAGAAAGGTGAGTTGATGGCTTTCTCTTGTCCCTTCTCCCCAAAAGATGCACTGTAGAACAATGAGAAATATGTGTGCGAAAGTCAGTGGGCCAGCGAATTCTTTGTTGGATACTTGTCTGTTGTAATGAAGCGCATGAACTGGACATCTGGATATCTTCCTGCAAGGGCCTGAAAGTCATTGAAAGTAGCCTGGATGGATGTTCTGGTTTTATAATTCAACTTGTCAGAATTGTAGTTCATTTGCTTGATGGATTCAGTAGGATATTTTGCTGAATGAGACAGTGTCTCATGCTCCTTCAGCCAGTGGAAGAGTACCTGGCCCTTCAGGCTTGGCAGCGGTTTGCAACATTTTCTCGGGCATTCCAGGTTACCCATGAACTATCTTCTCAAATAACATAACTATCCTGAGATACAGCTAAAGTGTGTAGTCTTTGCTGTGTGAGAACAGTCAGTCTGTCTAATGAAATGCTCAAGCTACAACAGATGCTGCTTCCACATCTTCCTCATAAGAAGTTGTGGGATAGAGTAACAACATTGGTTATTGCTATTTGGGAGAAGATAATCATTTATAACTCACACTGTTATGGGTCCATAAAGCAGGGTGAATCAGGTGTCTGAATGCAGAACAACTTCTACAAAGACCTCCATCATTACTAAAAGCCTCCTGGAAGTTTTCATTATACTTGGAAATCAGTCAAACGTTACTTATTCTCACCATCAAAAATTCACACTTTGTTTTTAGCTGTAATTTATATTGATTCCATTCCTGATGGTTGGTTATGCTTATACCTTTGCTTATTCTTTCTCATCAAGTCTGTTCCCTATGTACTTTGATCATGTTTAACCATTCCTACAATAAACCAAGAGGACTGAGATCCTTTTGTCCTTCCCATTATTATTATTATTTTTTCTTAATCTTTCTTGAAGTAATTCTCCAAGCTCTTATAAAGTTTTCAACAGTTGTCTTCAATTGGGGATACCATACGCTTACATATTTTAGTGAGGTAGACAAGTGAAAAATTTATAGGGACTGCAGAAGGAGATGAAACTGACGTAGAGAAGGGGACTACCCAGCACTTTGTTTGTTACGGGATGCTTCCTTCCCAAGTGATTCCCATGGAAAATGCATGGTTATGCTCCTAGTTAAAGGAGAACATAATGCAGAAGCTTAATGTCAACAACCAGCCCTGCAGAACTGTACTCAGGGCAGTGGGACCCTGCTAACAACTGCTGTGGTGACAGAAATCCTATCAAGAAGGAATTCACCCCTCAGGAGACCGAAGCAGGTTTTTCGCCCATTTAAGGAAACAGGGCATTTTCCAGACAGAAAGTTCCCTGCCAAAAGGCCGCAGGAGCCACCAGAGAGGCTGATGCCCCCAGCGATGGGGCGTCTTACCGCCCAAGGACGCACGGTGCGAGCAGCCCCGCCTCCCGCTCCGCCCGCGCGTCCCGCCGGGGAACGAGGGCGGGAAACTGAAGGGGCAGTAAACGCCACCTGGAGTTACACAGCCTCCTCTCGCGAGAGCCGCGCCTCCCTGGTAACGGCGGGTGGCTGCGGACATGGAGGAGGAGGAGGCGGACGCGGCGGGCTCTGAGGCGTCCTTCTGCCTGCAGAGTATCCTTCCACCCTGCCGCGGGGTGCTCCACTCGCCTGAGGCGGACGAGCTGCGGGGTTCACCGTCCCCTCGGCGCCCCCCGGTGCCCTCAGCTGACCGCCCGGGATGGGCAGGAGCCGTTTTGTGGGAGAGGCGCGGCGTGCGCTTACCTCACGGAGCTGTTGGAAAGAGACGAAGAAAAATGTTCGGGGATAGCGCTAGAAAGGGTGAATGTGCGGGGTTGTTGCTGGCTTTGAGGCACGGTGACTGAGCCTCGGTGTAACCTTATCCCCCCCATACGGCTAAAAAAGTTAAAAGCCTGTAGTGAAAGCCTCTTCTTGCCTCCTCTGTGTTAGTGTTGATGGGTAAGCGCCAACGGTGACCCAGAGGAGGAGCCCATTTCTTTGCCAGACGCCTGGTGTTCGTGGTGGGTTTTAGCACACTATGTCCAACTAATTAAGTTGATATTACACTAATCTAGAAAGGATTCTGTTTGCTGTGGCTTTATACAGAACAAAACGGGTTTGGATTCTTCTCAGAATGGAATTGTGACTGGCTTTATTAGGTTAGATTAGGCTTAGATTTGGTGTTGGCTGCTTTTAAAGGTGAATTTTGGTCAGATGACCAAAACGCTGGTTGTGTTGCTGAGTCAGTCCAGTTCTGTCCTTTCCCCTGTAGCAACGCTTAGCTGTGAGCTACCAATTCTGCGTAGTACTAGGCCTTAGATAACCCTTTCTTAAGAGTTCATCAGGTGCTACCTGTACCTTAGATCTTGCCTTGATAGAATTAGGGCATAAGCCCATTTAAAAAAAAAAAAAAAAAGTGGAAGATTGGCTTTTATGAGCTTGTGCCTCACTTTCTGTCTTGTTGAAAATAACACGCCTGTCTCCATGCTGTGCGGTGAGCTGAAAAAAGCACTGTGTCAGCACATGTTTAAACCAGTCCAACACCAACATAGCATTTTTGGGGGGAATGCAGTAGTTTTAAAGCTGTTAAAATGGAGTTCTGCAGTTTTCTTGTACACCCAACTATTAGCAGTATTTTTCATTCAACATTTTAGTCTGTGCACTGGATTTGCAACAGTGTAAGGGAACAGTGTTTTCTTGTTTTCTTCTGAAAGTGTTTTTTACTTGTGAAGGTGTACTGCAGGTAGAGCTGTGTTGAAAAATCTGATAATTGTGTAAAGAAGCAGTCGAATTGGGAGTTGGAGGTAAAGAGCCACTTGTAGCCTGTGCGAAAGATAGCTTTAGAGAAAACAGTCTCTAGTAAGACTAGAAAACATGGTGTGGAAAAGTTGAGATGTCGAAGGCATCAGCACAACATGCAGACAGTTGCAAGCCAGCCTGATGCCCCAGTCCCTGGCTGTTAGCCCACCTTGGTTAGGACAGCTCCTGAAAGTCTTGCCAAAACATAAACTGTTATCATCTCAATTCTCTTCATCATCTCGATGGATGCACACATGTCCTGGAATACTATGTTGAGAAAAGGTGCATTAATTTAACTGTACACTTTATTTATTCTGCCGTTAAGGTCAAAATTCATAATCCGGCTTACTTGTGTGATGGAGAACAGATTTAGATCTACCTCCTGAAGCTAATCACTTGTGGGTGGGGCTCCTGTTGTTTTTGTTTGCTTTTCCCTCTGAAGGAAAACAATAAATATTCCTTTTGTAGTTGAGTTCCTGCACAGTTCAGGTTTTAGCATTCAAATTTGAGAATTGTTCAAGTTAGAAAATGGAATTTCTGCAGAGGAAGAAACCTCACCACATCCTTCTCTCCAAATTGGAGAGGTATGGATTTGAAGGATGGACTGTTCACTGGGTTAAGAACTGGTTGGCTGGTCACAGCCAAAGGATTGTGATTAATGGTTCTGTGTCAGAGTGGAGGCTGGTCATGAGTGGTGTCCCCCAAGGCTCAGTCTTGGGACTGGTGCTCTTCAACATCTTTATCAATGACATAGATGGTGGAATTGAGTGCACCCTCAGCAAATTTGCAAATGACACCAAGCTGAGCGGTGCAGTCGATACATTGGAAGGAAGGGAAGCCATCCAGAGGGACCTGGACAGGCTGGACAAGTGGGCCTACGAGAACCTAATGAGGTTCAACAAGGCCAAGTGCAGGGTGCTGGACTTGGGCTGGGGCAATCCCGGGTATTTGTACAGACTGGGGAAAGAACTCGAGACCAGCCCTGTGGAGAGGGACTTGGGGGTCCTGGTGGATGAGAAGCTGGACATGAGCCAGCAGTTATGCGCTGGCAGCCTGGAAGGCCAACTATGCTCTGGGCTGCATTAAAAGAGGAGGGCCAGTAGGGAGAGGGAGGTGGTGGTCCCCCTCTACTCAGCTCTTCTGAGGCCCAATCTGGAGTACTGCATCCAGGCCTGGGGCCCCCAGCACAAGAAAGATGTGGAGCTCTTGGAACAAGTGCAGAGGAGGGCGACTAAGATGATCAGAGGGCTGGAGCACCTCTCCTATGAGGAAAGGTTGAGGGAACTGGGCTTGTTTAGTTTGGAGAAGAGAAGGCTCTGGGGAGACCTCATTGTGGCCTTCCAGTACTTGAAGGGAGCGTATAAACAGCAGGGGGATCGATTGTTCACGAGGCTGGATAGCAGTAGGACAAGGGGGAATGGTTTTAAACTGAGACAGGGGAGATGTAGGTTAGATATTAGGAGGAAGTTTTTCACACAGAGGGTGGTGATGCACTGGAACAGATTGCCCAGGGGGGTTGTGGATGCCCCATCCCTGGAGGCATTCAGGGCAAGGCTGGTCTAGTGGTTGGTGACGCTGCACTCAGGAGGAGAGTTGAAACTAGATGATCTTTGAGGTCCCTTGCAACCCAGGCCATTCTATGATTCTATGAGACGCAGAGAGGCTGTGACTTGAATTCCTGTGTTCCATATCTGCAGTAATTAGGGAAGAAAATATGGGGGCATGTCTGTTACAGGCGTTTGCCTTAACATACCTAGGCCTGGGTAGGAAGTTCTTAGGAAGCATTCATGCCAGCTTCCTATTTATGTATACAATTTTTGTAGGAAGCTTGTGGTGTAATTGTGCAGTTTTAGGTACACAGATGTGCTTTGACTTGATTACTGAAAGTTAGGCCTTCATTCATGTAGAGCCTTCACTCTTTTTTTTTTTCTGGTTTGTTTAGAAAGGAAAATGATGCCTTTCCAACTGTTATCTCAAGACTCACGTCTTTACAAACCAAAAGTGGTTGTTCTTTTTGGGATGAGGCATGTGAGCCTTCTGGGTGGTTACAGTTCAACTGATAGCTTGTGTGCTGTGGTGCTGGGATCTCGAATACAAACGGTACTTTTATATATGTTGTACTGTGCAAACTGTAGCAAAAAGCTGTGTTGTTTTTTGTCTTGTTTGTTCCAGTTGAAGACTTCAGATTTGGGAAATGATATCAAGCTAGAAAATCATGGCTTTTTCCCCATCTTTAGTCCGTTTCCTTTTGTAAAAAGAAGTTACTGTTTAAAATTGCTGTGTGTAAAGCAGTGAAAAACAGTGCTGACTTTCCTTCAGAATTTAATTTCTGGATTATTTACGTGGGTCATTTGTAGGCTAACTGATTTCCTAGGGAAACAGTCAGCAGTGCATCTTAGAAAAAACATTTTTGTTTTACTTTCAGGAGCTGTAAGACTAGTGGATGAGATGTTTATTTTAATTTCATTTTACACCATTTGTTATTTTAATGAGAAGTCTGTCTCTAAAGCGTTTGGGGGAACTGTAAAGAATTTGCAGTGGATTTTTACCATTTCAGAGTTCGCTTATCTTTATACTGTAGATGTGTTGTGATTGTTATTTAAGGCGCTTGCACCAGCTTTGGTGAATGAGTTTGTATTCGGTGTTTGAGCTCAGGTGTTCAATTCTGAACTCATCTACGTTTGGCATGGTAAAGAACAGGGATGAGGGTGCTCATCACAGATGGTTGTTCTATGGTGTTCTTTCAAATTCTTACAGATTGCATACATCAAATGTTTCAGTCTTAACCAAACCTACAGAAATTACTATCACAGACTACTCTAAGGATGATTATCAGTACGAAGAGGTAATTTGCTAATCGGTTATCTTACGTGATACCTACAGTATTCATGTTTGATTCTTTTGTTTCACTTCAACATAAAAATACCCTAGGAGGAGTAGTGGCTTGAACCTTCTTTTTTGAAATGTAACAATATCTTTATTTGTCAAGAGAAGATTTGGTGTGGGCTTTTGTTACGCCTTTTATTTCAAATTTCCATTTCAGCTTATTTATAATGAATCTTTCTATAACTAAATGTAAACAGGGCAAAATATTTTTAATGGGAATGAGATTGTTTTCAGTAGTGGTAGTGGAGGTAGAAACAGCTGTACATGGACAGATTTCTGAGACATTGATACTTGTGCTGTAAATCCTTTTGTTTAGGTGTCAGCAGACGATGAGTTTAGTCTTCAGGAAGGTGATGAGGATCTGTCTGAGCTGCTGCAGGCTGTTCAAGAGCAGGCTGAAGATGCCCACATTTTAGTAAGAACTTTATGACAAATTGCTACAACTGTCTGTAATGTAGCTGGCATTACTGGGTTAAAAAGTACACATCATAACTTATTTGAATTATGACATATTCTGTGGAAAAGGTAATGTCTTACTTTTAGAAGTTTCTGGAACTAAACGTGTTGCGGTGGAAAAAGAAAACTTGAGTTTCACGTGTGTCATCTTCCTTTAACTCTCACTCTTTTTATAGCCCATTAACAAAATCATATTTCAAATGCATAATTTGTTTTAAAATGTTAGTAAAATTAGGTTTTGTTGTGTTATGTGAGTAGCCTGATTGAGAATGTGATCCCCCAACACAGGAAAGCAACTGCTTTTACTTAACACTCACAGAAATGTGTACCTGAATGCTTTGCTGAAGAAGATTGTTTCTTTATTAAAAATAAAGATGATGCTGCTACACTGTGTTAAATCATAAAATTAATGAAATTATCAATCCTTTCACACATAGCATTAGTTTTCAGCACCTCTTACGTTTACAGTTGGATTTCAAAACTGTCATGTGATAGTTTGGAGTTGCACACAGGGATCATTATGTTGCATTTTCCAAAATACGATCTACTTGAATTTATTGAGTTATTGCAATCTAATGGAGAAGTGTTTTTCCCTGTCTTATAGCCTCACCAGTAAGCTATTATCTTAGTCTGTTTTGCAAAAACATAATATTAGTAAGTTAAAATTCCAAATGATGCTTAATATCAGAATGGAGGAAAAATCTGTATTTTCTTTTGCCCCAATGCATATCAGTTCTGTGTTTTAGATGAAAATTTGAGTAAAACCTAGCAACATCAAAGTCTTGATGTGTTTTGAAACTGGATATGCCTGATGGTTAAGGGAAAGACTTCAGAAGCTTTTAGAACTTATTGTTAACCAAACAGTGGATAATGCTCTTCAGGGATAACTGCAGTTGTACCTATTTCAATGTGAAAACTGGCTTTCAAATAAAAAGAGAAACCAGTAGTAGTATCTTCAATCTGTTATTTTGACAGTGGAATAAGTAACTAATCTTTTACCCCTCTTGATTGAATTTCAAGAGAGTGAAACAGTATCCGTCCCAGTTATTTCAACTGAAGAAACCGTGAGCTTTACTTAAATCAAAAGAAAATGCAGTTAAATACAAGTTCTCCTTGATTTTATACTTATGCTAGCAGGTGTCTGTCTTCTTGGCTCATTATTTGGAGGCTTCATTTTTTTCCATAATTTTGGAATTGAAATCTTTATTTCCACCTCTAGGCAGAAAGCCATGGAAAAAAGAAGAACAACTTGCTCGTTCCTTGATGGTTTTCATAAGAATGTGCCTTGTGTTTTGTGAGTCTCGATGACTACAGTGATGCTAATTCATTGGAAGAACCAAGTGCTGCAGTGCATGCTTTCACTGACCCAAGTAGAAGCACCATGTCCGTGAATTAATACTGAATCAATATTCCAGCTATGAGCTAAGAAGCACGGTGGAAGGCTGTCTTCACATGATAAATAACTTTTACGTTGTTTTTTTTTTTTTTTCAATTATCAGCTTCTAAGCTTGGCGAAAATAAGTTAAATTAGGTAATAACTGCATTCTCTAAGAGCTCCACTGCAAGAGTTTTAAGCGACTCTTGTGTATAGTTGCTGTTTATAGTAACCTGCGTACCCAGTTCTTTATTAAAGATTGCATTTCAGTGCTTCATGCAAATGTTTTTTAAAAGAAATTTTATAGAGAAAGCATGGATCAAGTGAGCATCCAGAAATATTTTAGCAATTTGCCAAATGCAGGCACTCAACTTAGAAACTGTGGATATTTATAGTAACTACAGTTCCTTTTGCACTCTGTAAGAAAAAGGTCAAGTGTAAGCAGGAAAATCTAAGAAAAATTCTTATTTTCAAACTTCCTTCCAAAGTGATTAGTACTAATTACTAAATGAAGGAGAGCAAACATAAGCAAATGAGATGATGCTTTTTGCCATTTATTTTAATTTAAAATATTGATATGTACGGATTAAAGCTATGTCTCTGCGGGAGATATTGAGGGTTTTTTTTTTTCCCCTCTCCTGGATCCTGCCTGGGTTCAGTGGAACTCTTTTGAGGAGTTTGGGGCTCCCTCAGCTGAAAACTGCCATTTGCAGTGCACATCTTTGTGTTTGGATCCTGAAACAGAAATAAGGCAGATGGAGCCCAAGACATGATTTGCATAGCGGTGATTGTACTTACTGTTTCTGTTCCATTAGTCCTTTTCTGTCACAATTCATGATTCATTTTTTTTCTGTTCTTCTTGCTTTAAGACATTATAAAGTTGTGTCAAGTGTTTTGAAAAACGAGTATCAGAATGTTTTGCATATTAAAGGATGTTTTCAGCTGGTAGGGACCCTAAGAAAAGGTTACAGAACTTCTGGAAAATCACATAGATAAAAGAAAGCAGACTGAATTACTTTCTTTAGTAGATAGAGCTTTTGCACTTGCATTCCAAGACCTTTATTTCTTAGTATCCCTGAAATCACATTGCTGTCATTAACCTTCTATTTTGCTATATAGGATTGATTAGTTTGTTTGATCTTGTTAAAAATCTTTGAATCTTTTTTCCCTGCTTTTCCAGTCTTGAGTTTTACAGAAATGTACCAGCTTGTTTTCCAGAGAAATTACTTGTTTACCTGATGTTAATTTTTCTTCATTAAGCAAAAAGTCCTGCAAGTATTGTGGAAATCTATAGGGTTAAGCACTTGGAGATTAATTTGTGGGTCGTATGTGTAATCCTTATGCTCGAAGTCTTTTGAGGATTGTAATTTAAAGAGAAATACTTAGTTGGGAACAAATAATTTAAAGGATTCTGACTGTTTAGTCAAAGTAATGTTTTTGTCTGTATAGCTATTGTTGGGTGTCTGTTCGCACCCCATATATCAATAGATTGCCTCTTCCTCATTTCTAAGGAGGTAAATATACACAAAAAATCACTGCTTTTCATTCTGTGGATAGTCATCTGGGGTCAAGAGTAGGGTAAAGAAAGTGGTTAGCCTGATATTGCCCATGAAGGCTGCAGAAGAGCTAGGACTTTCGCTCTGCTCCTGAGGTCCTCTTCCAATAGTATGTGAATAGACTGCATTCGTTTTTCCCTATGCTGTTGTCTGCTTAGTTCCTGAAATGATTCTCAGTGCTAGTAGCTAACTAATAAATTCTCCTCTGCACAGATGAAATGGATTCCTCTCATATTTCCATTTATTAAAGGAATCAAGCTGTGTCATTTTTTCCAAAGACTGGCTTTGTAGATGTGCTTGGGAAACTACAAGGAATGATATTAGACATAGACGTTAGACTTACAATAAAGAAAGAAAAGCAAGAAAAAGAGTGCAGCTGCGTGTCTGCAGATGACCTCTTTGATTCACATATTACCACAATTAGAAAGTAGACCTGTCTGATATACTGTATCTCCAGTAATGAATATGTACTAAATATTGTGTTGTGCTTGGCATATTGTAGTATTGCCTTGATCTAGTATTGCCTTGATCTTGCACATCCACCTTTAGTTAGGCAGGTTGCTTGGATTGAACACTTTCTGTTTTTATACAAAATGGTGATGAGATCTTGCGGTATAGAGAATGCTGCATATTTTTATTGTATCAGGAGAAACACTTTTATCTCCAGGTAATTTATGCAGTCATGTTGATGGAGCACCTCCTCCCCTCCTTCTTGTTTGACCTTGGTGGCTGCAGGGTTGTTTCCCTTTTCTCACTCCTCTCTCCACCTGCTGTTGTGCAGCAGTTTTTCCCTTCCTGAAGTCTGCTCTCCCAGAGGCACACCCAGAGTTGCTCAGAGCTGAGCTTGGGCCAGTGGCAGGACGCTTTGGGAGCAGCTGGAGCTGGGTCTGATATGACATGGGGCAGTACTGGGCCCTGTTTTCAGGGTGCGCTCTGCAGCCCTGTCACTACCAAAACCTCACCACGTAACCCCCATACGTGCGCTCACTAAGGGCAGGAATAAACCACAAAGGT
Organism: Numida meleagris; assembly: GCF_002078875.1. Classification (NCBI taxonomy): domain Eukaryota; kingdom Metazoa; phylum Chordata; class Aves; order Galliformes; family Numididae; genus Numida; species Numida meleagris. The sequence goes on along the minus strand of NC_034413.1, from coordinate 37,431,069 downwards.
CTGAGATTGTCAAAGTTCCATAGACTGGATAGTCGTTGAGGTCAGGTTTTGTTCTTTCTTTGTTTTACTAGGAGGACAGGCTTATGCAGTGCAGTCTTAGTAGCCTGTGTTGTTGACCAAGTCCATTTTGCCCAACGTGAGGTTCCCTAAATGCATTCAGGTATGTCAGGTAGCTGCCAAGTTGCAGCACTCTCCCTCACCTGATTATCTTTAAATGGCTTTGGGAGAGGAAGTTTCAGACTGCACTGTATTTTACTTTCATACCTCCTCATGTCTTGAAGCCTCTCTGGATGAGCTTAATGTCAAGCTATGCATTGAGTTGGCTGAATGCAGTTAGGTGAAGGAAATAAATTGAAATTAACAGCAGTAAGGTCTGAAAGGCATTTTTCCTCTTGTAAAATCTCAGTTTTGCTTTGATTCAGCTTTTGACTACTGTCCTTGAACCATGAGTTGACCTTATTTTAGTAGCTGTTTATCTTGGTGGCACTGGAGGAGCTGGATGTGAAGCCTTGGTGTACCATCTGCCTTCTGCTAATGCTTGTAGAGATGTTGTCTGACACTTCATTGTCTGCATATGGATGTTGAGAAGAAAAGGAAAAACTGGTCTTAGTGAGGCTTCCTAAGTAAGTTGTCTAATGATGGAGATGCAGCTCTTTCAGTCTTTCCATTATATGCATCATTATATATAAAAAAAGAATATAAGCCATTTTACTGTCATCTACCGAAGAATGCAGAAGTCCAAGGCAGGGCACTGATTTCCTCATCAGTAGTTCTGAAGGTTGCCGAAGGCTGCAGGAACATGAGAACTAACACTTTCTCTCTGCTCAGTGACAGAAAAACATGAATTAGTTCAAATAGTTTCAGACCCTTATCAGCTTATGCCAGGTTCACAGTACTTGCTTAAATTGGGTAATTTTTTTCTTAGTTTGCTATTACCTCCCATAGATCTTGATATCAGTGATTGCAGATCTGATAAGCAAAGAGAAGGGAGACATTCAGCTGTACTCCAATAGATCTGTGACTTCACACGACTTTAGAAATAGTGATAACTACGTTTCTCTTGTAGCTTTAATAACAAGTATCAAATTTTAATTTCAGGCTTCCAAATCAGTTCTGACTTCTGAGAAATCAGTGTCTGAAACACCTGAAGCGATGGATGACTTCTTCTGCAATTTTCTCGTCAGTCTGGGTATGTCCAGAACACTTGACTGCTTCCAGACTGAATGGTAAGACATTTTTAAATAACAGTCTGGCCTTTAAAACTGGGAAGTAGTGCTCAGGATCCAGATATTTCAAGTATTTTGGGATGTATTTCCAGAAAACTTTCAGAATGAGTCCTAAATATGTAGTGTTCTACTGAACAAGTAAATATGTTGCAGATGAAAACTATTGTTTTTAGGACAGATTTTCCCAAAAGCTGAATCCAGGGAGCTACTGAACAGGTACCTTTGAAGGACTCTGCATTTTGCCTAACTCCAAGTGTTTGCAAGACTGAAGTGGTCACCTTGGGCCTTTTCTGTGGCCAGTGAAGGGAAATACCTCATTTCTAGGTTGCGACTCAGATGACTTAAATCATTTCCTCTTAAAGGAGCTAGTTCAAGTGTATTGTTTAAATACATTCAGATCACCATTGGCTACCAAAGAAGACTAGAAACCAGCTGACATCTGGAAGTTATCAATTGATGAAATAAGTCCAGTGCAAAATGGCCAGCGTTTCATTTCAGTGGTACAGAGAAATACCGCACTTCTGTTATTTTCTTGCCTGCCAAAACCTGGGTGCTTGCTTAAAAGCTGAATGCTTTGCAGTATGTTATATGTGTTTTACTTGGCTTGTGTGGTTTTGGATGTTTTTCATAAATACCTTGTATTTTAAAGTAGAATAAACACAATCGTTGACACGTATGTTTTGATAAGTCACTCAAAATAGTATGGCTTTATTTTGTTTATTAATTTCAGTATGACTTAAGTGATCCTTAGAGAAGGAGCAGTGTGGTTCTGTACTTGTTTCAGCAAAAGGACCTGTATGAATAGCGTAAGTTTGAAAATGTTTAGCAGTTTTTATGGGAAAAGATAATTAATACTAGATGGATATAAATAGCGACCTTTTTGTGGAACTACAGCTTCCTTTGAAGCATTTACTGTCTGAATTTATATCAGTGGCAAAATTGAAATTGCTTTTTAACAGAGCAAGAGCAGGTTTTAGCAGGCTCTATCTTGTAAATCCTTAGGTGTACATGCTGGTTTTTTTTTGCCATTGTGAGTGTATGTTTAATTTCAGTAGCATTACAAACAAGTAAGCTCAGTGTGTCAGGATATAGTCTTACTGTATAGTGACTAGTTGCACTGATACCTTATTTCAAAATGTTTCCTGTTGGTTTGAGATAGATGATTTACAATATTAATGAAAGTGAGAGCAAATTAGTGTACTCAGGTTCCTCATTATGTATTGGGACGCCTCTCTTGGTCTCATGCTGTGGTGATCAACTACTAATGGAATTTCAAATGAGAAATTAATTAACATAGAGAAAATTTATCAAAAGGGCTGCTTTGGAATAATTGTCTGTCTAAGATCTAAAGGTCAGTTAAATTGAAGCAAATTATCTGTTTATTTCAGAGTTTGAAAAAACATTTTGGTATGTTGTCCAGCTGTATAAGATGTCATGATTGTTTTGTTTTAAGGCAAACTCATTATTTCTTTGATGTAATTAAAAAATTTATAACATTTTCAGTGATTTTCTTGAGTATTTTTTGCATGTTTTTTCTTTCAACTATACTTTAAAGAATTTAAAATTAGACTTAAATTATTTTTAGAATATCTAATTTACCATTAAATTTACCGTTCCTTTGATACACAGGAATTTATAGTGCTGTTGTTGCTAATGAAGTGTGCAGGATTGACAGCTCTGGAATATGAAGTGCATGAGCTGATCAGCTGTGAACTGATGTATCCGACAGTCTATAGCTTCTAATCCCAGAGAGCTCGCTGCTGCTGGCAGCATGGTACCAGTCTGATGAGCAGATGAATCATTTGCTGTTCACACACAGCATGGAGCTATCACTGCCTTTAGTTAGTAAACTCATTTGACTGGTATCTCCAAGTGTTTCTGAGACCTAGAGATTTTTCAGCTTGGGAGTAAAAGGAGCCCTGCAGGCTAATTACAGAAACACAACTTGAAAATTCTTTTCTTTTTAATGTGGTTAAAGTTGTGAATAATCTTACATGATCGTACAAGGTGAAAACCTATCTGATTCTTTATTACACCTTGAAGAGGTTGTCTGAGTCATGGCATCTTTCCTTCAAATGCTGTGTTGCACATGTCCTCCCTGAGTATAAAGGTAGATTCATTTAAAAGCTAAACAGCAACAAAAAAAAAGAACACAAACCAAAACCCTTTTCTGGTTTCCCCTCTCATGCCAGCATGAGAAAGAGGAAAATGCATATAGGTTGTGATCCTCCATGTCATAACTCTCTGAAGACAGTGGAAACAATCTGCTTATTTCAGACAGACCTAAGTTTCATCTTTCTTCTGTTGTGGGTCCTCCTTAGCCTGGAATTCTTACAGTCCTGTTAGTGTACATTGTGCCCCAGGCTCATGAATCCTGAGAGAAATGGGGCTTATTAGTTTTGGAACAGCATCACACCAAAACAGACTCAGTTTTTTCAATTAGAACTGGCAAAGAATACTCAAGTAGCTTCAAGTTTGCTTGCAAAACCCAAGTGGAAATACATATTATCTTGCTCGTGGTGCTAGATGTCATACAGAGTGACTGTCTACAAAGATGAGAATAAAAATCAGTTGTTCCCAGCTTTTCCTCTTTTCCCTTCTTGAGGTCATTCAGAAGAATCAGTTCTGGTTCTCCACTTGAGTTTCTTATGATTGAAACATGTCTGTATATAAATGTGAGCTTGGATTTATAGGGCACTTGCAACTGCAGTAAATGAATACACCTTGCATGTTTGAGATCAGGAGCAAATGAAAGTATTTCCTGATACTGATTGTATGGACTAATTATATATTCTGTTTATAACTTCTCACTTAATCACAGAAGCATAAATTTATATTTATTTAATTGGCCTCTTGCTGCAGGAGACAAAAATTTAGATCCTCTTTGTCTTAATCTAGTTTTACACAAGTCACTTGCCTACAGAGCAAGCATAACATGATTATATAAATTTTCTACATATACGCCACAATTATAGATTGGAAGAATACACTTGGGCTTTCTTTTTTGTGTTCATTTCTTTCTTAGCCTTCTGTTGAAACTGTCTGAGAGGTTATCAATTAAAATGATAATTTTCTGTAAGAAATTCTTGTAAAAGCTGAAACTTGAAATTATAGTCCGTGAATGCATCTTTAGGTGAGTTATCCCTTGATAAAAGATTATCCTCAGCTGTCTATCAGTTAGTTTAATGGCATGGCCTGTCTGCAGCCTGATTGCTTTAGAACTCTTAGGAGCTTGAATTCAGTGTAATTGATAAAGTATTATTGTAAGTCAGTCTGCACTGGGCTTTGATCATAAAATCATAGTTGGCCATCTGTTCCTGCGGTTTCCAAATTCTTAGATAATTGTAAATGGCGATTCAAGAATTATAATTCATTTGTTCTGAAAATCTTAGAAAAATGCTCATGTGTGCACAGAACTAATTTCATTTTTCGTCACAGTTCCCTTCTCTAATGGAATGAAGTGAGAACAACAACTAATTGGCAGTCAGCTAGGCATGCAGGAGCTGTCTAAGTTTTACAGGACTGGCTTGGTGAAATGAAATCTCACAATGCAGTCTTATTCTGTGGTTTTCTATTCCACTTGTACTTCATGCCCCAAAACTTTTATTTTTGGGAGGGCTCTTAGATGAGAGTGAGTTTATCGGCATTAGTTGTATTTCATTGTCTTTCAAAATTGTCTTTCAGAGATTTTTGCTCTGTGGGAGGCTGACTCCATCCATTATCCATGTCTGATATGTCCTCATGCAGAAAGTTGGTGTTTTTCATGAAGTGCATAGACCTGTGATCATTAGCAATGAGAAGTGCCCTTCAATATTTTTGATAGGAATTGTATCTGTGCGTTAGTTAGTATTCTTTAAATGAATGACTGAGCTTCCTTCTTGGCATTAGAGGTCTGTTGCTGCTGTAATTTGCTTAAGAAAACTAAGTGAAGATGCAGTGAGTTTTGCTTTGGTCGCATTTGGCTTAATCTTTCAAAGTCCGAATGCCTAAAATCCTAACGTGAGTGACAGCTTGATCTGTAAGAATGAATGTTTCTACAGCTACCCATAGAATTCAGATAATCAGCTGACTACAGGAAGTCATTTGGATACAGGAGTTTCTAACATTCCCCTTAGTTTTTTGAAAGATCTGAGGTAAAAGTCGCTTAGTAAGTAAGAATCCCCTATTCTATAGAACTTCTTGTTTCTGCAGCATGGTTTATTGATCTAGGGATGCTGTGCTTACTGACTTCAAATTTCAAGCTTGCTGCTTGTGTCCAAGGGTACATTTAATATAATTTTTATCACTATTTACTACTGTTGTTTTCATACTTCTTAACTGAAAATAATAAGCATAGGTTCAAGACGCTTTTCCTCTGAAAAGTCGAATAATGTTCATATTATTCCTTTTAGTGAGTTTCTACACAGATTGCCTTCCAGCTGCAGTCAAGATCAACAGGGATGAAGTTCGTGTGCCTGGTTTTCAGCTGATATGAACTGTTTATAGTTCAGTAGAATTTATGTGGAGCTGATATCATGGCTGCACAGTCCACAATGTCTTTATCTTCAGTGTATCTGTAGAAGTTTGTACCAGCTGAAGGTCTTGCCCTTCCTTCTTTCAGGATAGAAGTAAACAAAGAAGTACATGTTTTATACTTACGTGAGCTGGATTCCAGAATAATCTCTGCACTGTATGCATGCATAGAAGTATTTATGATTGTGTATATGGGCTTGTACCTTGGTATGTTTTGGGATACTTGGACAGATCCTGATAACTTACAATCATTCCTTGAACAAGTGTGGTTCTGCAAAATCATTTATTTTATGTGATGACAGTCACCTTTTTTCTGAATCCTTTCTAGCATTACTGTTCTCTTTTCTGTATAGAAGGTACTTAGATACTTTCAGTTCCTCCTCACTGAAATGTCTTTAAATTAAGCCTGAAATTAATAGCGTCAAAGCTTGTCTTTTTATTGCCTCTTAGATTCATCTTGGGTTGTTCTATTCGTGTCCTTTTCTAAAGATGAACAGTCCTAAAAGGTACTCATCTGTGACTGAGTAGCTTCATTCTTGAGGTTCCTGGATTGCTGCACAGAATTACATACTGCCCTAGATCTGCTTCTGCTTCTCAAAATGCAAGTTAGCCTGTGCATTTATTTAGAAAAAGCAGTGCTCATGCTTCTTCATCACAGAATCTTGCTTCCACGGGGACTGGCAAAGTAGATAAATATACTTAAATAAGGAGAGGGCAACATAAGTTCCTTCCTGATGGAAGGAATGAGGAAGATGAATGAAGAAATTTCCTTAAGCAAGCTCAGAGTGCCATGCTGAAGATGGCCTGTAGAGTCACTCCTCCGTGTTATTCACAACTTTGTCAAAGTCTTGGAGTCTTAAAAAAATAATATATATATGTGTATATATATTCCATAGATTTGAGCATATGACAGAAAAAGCTTTACGTGTGTATATGCAAAAGTTTAAAATGTTAATTTGTTATTTGAATGATGATAAATAAGAATGAATATTTTTTCATTCTTATTTAAGTCTCTCTTTGGAAGAAAGAAAGGAAAAGACCTATTGTATAGTTTCTGTAGTGTGTTGCACCGGGCATGACATTTGACAATAAGAATACATTTTAGAATGAGAAGCATGAGGGGAAACACCAGTGAACTGAGAAGTAGGAAACGTGGAATAAAATCTCTTTCCATTTTCTGCTAGGTATGAACTCGTAGAGAGAGGTGCGTTCACAGCCAAAGACATCGGGTTCGTGCCGACTGTGTATACCTGCAACCAGGAGCTTAAGGCTGACAATATGCGTTTGAGGAAAGATTTGGACAACTATAAATGTGCTGCTAAGTATGTTATTTGGTTTAATGAAACTTTGATATACAGTAGTAAATGACCAGATAAAGTAAACCTAAGTACTTAATGGAAGGAATAAATTAGTGTTCATTATGCTGGCTGCACATATTTTTACTTCTAGGTGACAATTACAATTAAAGCTTATTTTTTTTCTGTGTTCTTTTGGAAACCAAAATCTTAATTTCTCTCTCTTTACTGGGCTATAGAATGTAATTTTCAAGATGCAGTGATCACAATAAATTACTACGAAGAATCAAGAGGTTATAATTTGTAGAAGAAGAAAGTAAATTATTATATGCATTTTGTATTAAAATACCATACTATAAATTTGAGCTACTACAAAATATCGGCATAGAAAAAAAACATATTAATTTACTCTCTTTAAAAAAGAAAAAAGCAAAAAATCGAACACTTTGGTCTTAGTGGTATGTCAGTGTAAATAACCTTCATTGATTACATTTGTGTATGTTGCAGTAGGTGATGTTACAAGTTAGTTGTACTAAAGGTAGAAGAAAGTTAAATTATTTAGCGTATATAGTGGAGATGCAGTCTTTCCTGAAGAATGGTAGATCTACATATGTTCTTTGGGAATTAACCCTAAGAGATAATATCGCACTTCACTTCGATTTTTCCTACTGCATAATTTTAAAATATGGGCCTGTAAAAACCATACAGGCAACAACTACAAGTAAAACAATCAACCAAACAAAGAAACCCTCCATCTTTCTGGTTTTCACCTAGATTGGTCAAGATATTTATTTTCATTAAGATTGTTCTTCTGTATGAAAAACAGCTACTTAGATCTTAAGTGGTCATTATCACCAGCACTGATTATAATCAAATTATTTTCCAGTGATAATGATTGATTACCTTTTAATTGGAAAAATTAATTGACTGCTGTCTAATAGCTATGTAAACAGCTTTAATAGTGATAAAGTCAAATAGTGCACTGTCAGTTAGACTGTTGTACTGGAAGGTGGGCCATATACAAAACACTTCTTTATTTTCATCTGCAGTTTCTTTGGACATTGAATTTGAGTGCTGAGTGTCTCCTGTTTGAATTGGAGAGCAAGGAGCTCTCACACGTGCAGTAGAGAAAGCGACAATACAAAATCTGGCCCTTCTGAAATGTGTTATTGTTAGTAGTCCAGAAGGCTTTCTGTTCTTTTTTCCAATTTTTTTTCTTCAGGAGGCAGAAAATGTAATAATGAGATAGTGGAAGCAAATTGTGACTTGGTATTTATTGACATAGGCTTGTTTTATTTATTTATGATTGCTTAAGAACACGAAGCTCCAAATTATTTTGCCGTAGTCCTGAGTTGGCTTTTTTTTTTTTTTTTTTTCCCTCATAAGGCTGTCTATATATTTACTGTATAGGGCACCAGGAAACTTTTTGTAGCAGATGCCAGTTGAGACTGAAAGACAAAATGATGATGAGCAACAAAAGAAGGCAAGAGCAATGGTCTGGTCGGTCATATCACCTTTCAGTATTCCAGAGAACATAGTTGCATGTAGGGAAATTTGGTAGGACATAAACTACCAGTGGGCAAATTCTTTATATTAGCATTTACTGTTAAATACTGCACTTACTCCACGTGTGTCATATTAAAACAGTATTACAGTCACTCCTCCTTTCTGCAGTGCTAAGGAGAACTTTATTTTCATAGTCTTTCTGCTAGTATCACAATTGAGTGTAACTGTGAAGCATAGTTTGTAATGGTGGTCGCTATTTCATTTGTCAACATTTTTTTAATATAAAATGATTTTCTAAGTTTTTATTGATATTCAAGTACAACACTTCTGTGACATGGATTTCACTTATTTGTTTTGAACATTTTATGAATTGAAACAGTACTGTTTCTGGAATAAAGAGTGACATTGAGCGATTTTGCTGTGCATATCATGAATTAGTGTTCCCTTGTCTTTTGGCTAAATCTTGGTTGTGATACCTGGCTCTAACTCTTTTTCTTGTTCATCCATTCCAAAACTGGAGTCAGTCAGTACCCTGGCTATGATAAAGCTAGTATTTATCAGGAGCCAAAATTACCTGGAGGACAATTTGGGTTTTCAAGTGTTGTGAGAAAGAATTCACCAACTTGCACTCACATCAGGATGCCTAAAAGCACTGCAGAAATGCTGATTTGACTGGTTAGAAAATAATGATTTCTTATCAAGGAAAGACTCATATTTTGCTATGCGGATCAGTCAGAAAGCTTTCATGGTGAGAATGCAGTGCTGTGAAGTGTATTTGAAGATAGCTTTTAATCACGTTTCGTATTTCTGAGCTTGCTACTCTTGACAACCTTCAGCTGAAAAGAAATGCTGTTTGAGACTTAAAGCAGTATGGGGGCCCAGGTTAAATGATTGTAAACCAATTCCCTTCTTCAGTAATGTTCTTCAGCAGTTGGTGGAAGAGTGTTCAGAAGGCAAATGTAATTGTGTTTTGGGTATATTAATGTAGTATTTTTGTGATTGCATGACAAGCAGTGAGCAAGTAGAGTGGATTGCAGTCCATTGGTTGTGTTTCACTGTGGCTTTTCATTTTTTTTAGGGAAAACGACAACTGACCTCACTGGCTGTACACAGTGAGTGTACATGTTTAATAGATTGTCCAATATCTGAACTCATCTTGAAATATAACAAAATCCCTCGGATGTATGTATTAAAAGAAATAAATCAGCCGTTACCTTAAAGCTTAGGTACACTAGTAATGTTGAAATAAATTGCTAAAAACAGATGTATTCTGGTAGAAATTGGTTTGTTGTGTGACGATAGTTAAAATATACTGAAGTATACTCCGTTTAGTTTTATCTTGAAGGCCACAGCTGATCTCTGATCCTTTGGTAAGGGATACTATCTGCTGTAATATTTCTTTAATGGTAGCCTAGATGTTCCTTCCAATATACAAGAAATGTCTGAAAACATTATCTCTGGAAATTGTGGCCTCATTGTGGCCTTCCAGTACTTGAAGGGAGCGTATGAACAGGAGGAGGTATGACTGTTTACATGGGTGGATAGCGATAGGACAAGGGGGGATGGTTTTAAACTAAGACAGGAGATTTAGGTTGGATATTAGGAAGAAGTTTTTCACTCAGAGGGTCGTGATGCACTGGAACAGGTTGCCCAAGGAGGTTGTGAGTGCCCCGTCCCTGGAGGCATTCAAGGCCAGGCTGGACGTGGCTCTGGGCAGCCTGGTCTAGTGGTTGGTGACCCTGCCCATAGCAGAGAGTTTAAAACTAGGTGGTCATTATGGTCCTTTTCAACCCAGGCCATTCTATGATTCTGTGAAATTGCTGAATGTTAAAGTAGACTAGTTTAATTTGTTTTCTTCGGTGATGATTTGTCATTCAAGGATTTAATGTTATGGTAACAGTTTTTGCTTCTGAGTTGAATAATGGTTTAAGATTTCATAACCATGTTAAACTATGCCTCAAATCTCATATATTTTTGGTATTTTCCTGTGACCAGACCCTTTTCTTGCTTCTGTGTTTCTACATGTAGGTAAACAATGTGATGAGGAATCAATTCTAAGATTGCATTAATCACGTGGACTGCTATGATACAAGTTCTTTAAACTTTTAGGAATTTATTTAGTAGTTGGAATGAAAATTGCATAGGATCTTTGTCAGAGAGTTTTATGAGTACACAAATATCAATTAGGAAATTAAAATATTTGCGAGTAGCTTTCTGTCGTGGTTTTTTGGAAATGTGCTCGCAAGTATTCACTCAGGTTACAGGCAGTGTAACAGTTAAAAACAAAGCAGTCTAGGAAAATGTATTTATTATTGCTATTCCTGCTATCACCAGCAATAAAATCAGTTGATCTCCTACCTCAGTGCCAAAGTCTTAACAATCCTGCAGCTGTTTATTCATTTACACCGTGAAGAAATACAGAAGGTTCACATTTTTATGTTGTGCACCCTATTTAAACGCATCTGTTTAATTATGTGGTACTTCTAACATTCTTGATGCTATCTTGATGCTAGATAGGTTAAATAAAAGCATGAAGGTATATGTTTTCTAACATTCTCTTTATTTTGGTTAGTATACTTAAGGCAACAACTTCCAGCATGTTGGAGAGTTGACTGCCACATGAGTTCAGTTGGAACAAGGCACGTAACTTGCCTTTGAAAATCCCTGCTTGGTTTTATTGAGCTCTGCCCTCTTCTGCCTTTTGTACCAAACTACTTGAGAGGAATTTAAATGGATAGACTTGCAGTCTCTGACATGTATCTTAACCAAGCCATCTGCTTGGTTTAGAAGGGAAGGGTTTTGTATTCAAGGTCTTATGGCAAGTCAGATTTTATGTGAGTGGTGTTATGATGGAGGCGTTTCGCAGAACTATACTAAAACCAGTGATGATTCATTTACCTCTCAATTTGTTTGCCATTCTCATGAGCTTCAGCAGAATCATTAATCTGTACTTTATATCCCTATGTCAATGTTCCAAGTTATTCTGTATCACAACTTCAGTGTGTGTGCATACACAAAGCTATGTACGTGCCTATAGCTTTATGGAGTCTTTTTCTAGTGGCTCCTGCAGGGGAAGCCCTGCATGTTTTCATTTCTCTGCCAGCTTTGACTGCTATACAGTGTCATTAAATTCACTGTGCTTTTCTTCAGGTCTTTTTGACTGTTCCTGCTACAAGCAATGATTCACATATAAATGTGCACATATAAATATGATAGTTTGTGTAGGTAGTAAATAAGGCAAATGTGCATATATAGTGAATATATATTATTTGTTCTATTAAATACAATGCATTTTATATGTAATACTTAGAGGTTCTGTTCCTGGACCTGTAATTTTTGCATGCACTGTTGTCACAGTGGTTGTCCTAACTATTCCAATCCTCTGTCGAGGAGGAAGCGAGCTTTATTTTTGCGAAGTGCAAATATCTGATTTCTGTGCAGGGTAATTTAAAGCTTCCTTTGTAATTAAATAATGCATGTACTAATCTTTCCTGCCAAATACACGTAAGTAAGAGCGAGGAGAATCTGTATATTGTAAATATACAGAAGGGTATTTTATGTTTGTAGAGCAAAGTGTCTGTGTCCCCTGGCTGTACGTAGAATATGCTTAAAGAAAAACAGGTTATTGAAATGTTTGCAATTAATTTTGAAATTGATCTTTTCCTTCCTGCTGTGATGTACAGAGGATAATGCCTGGGAATAGGCAGCATGCTATTGGATAGAGCCTAGAAATTTTCTAGTGTAATTTTCTTGCAGAAACACTCTAAACACATGTATCTTCTGGGCAGTGGGGCACTTTTCCATCTGTCTGTGTCCTTCTAATATTTCCTGCTAACTCTGAGACTTATAGTGCCAGAATCTCTATGGATTCCCTCTAAAGGAACAGAGGAAAGGTAAAGAGGTGAAGAGTCTTCATGGTTTTGTATGCCACTAAGCAACAAAAAGACCTCAAAGTACGTTTCTTTACCACAGGGCATACTAGCAAGTCTCACACTTGGATACAGTAGATATGTGCACATCTGAATATGAATTCTGTGTGTATTCAGCACACAGTAGGACGAAGCTAATACATTTCTCATGCATTTTCTGTTTATGTGTAGCAAAGCAAAGGAGGCTTTCCTGAAAATGCAGAAAGAACGTGACTTCCATAGAATGCACCATAAGCAAGTGGTCCAGGAGAAAAACAGGCTTATATGTGACATGAAAAGGTAAAAAAAAAAAAAAAAAGATTTCTGTGAAAATGGCTCGCTCTGGGAGCATAGGTGCAAGTGATTCACCTGTGTGACGAAAAACGTGGACCCAGAGTCCACCTCTCCCTATCCTCATTTAAGGGCTGGTAGCCAAGGAAACATTTCTGTTGGGAGATTGTGTCCCTCTGGGTGTTTTTGTTGAGCCCTTGCCTTTGGAACAAGGTAAGCTATTCTTTTCTTTAGTACTGGCTTATGACTAATGCCTTTCACAGGTTGTCCTAAAAACTGATTGGAGGCCATTTCCTATCTCTCTTCAGCTGATACACCTGGAAATAAGATAATATAGTGGAGCTTAAAGTGCTGAAGTAAAGCTAGTTATATGAAACTTACTGTGATGCTTTTGATTGCAAATTAGCCCAAACTGGGCCATTGGTATTGAGTTAAACTAATTCATTTTAGAATATTTCATTTCATAATTTTGTCATTCAGAAACCGTAACAGAATTCACTTTCCTGTTGTGTCTCTTTCCCTCAACGAGTAGAAGTTGTGTGTTGTCCATTGTGTTGTGTGTTGAAGATCATTGGGCCAACTGGAAGAGTTGAGTCTAGAATCTTTTTTTTTTGCATGTTTATGCAATCATTAGTTTTGAAACAAAATTGTAGAGTGCTTTATGTCCTCCGTTCCTAACATTTCCTAGAATTCTGGCCTGTCAGTATTGTTATCAGTCAATACATGCAACAGAAGCTATGAGTTCTATGTGTTTAACTTTGAAATTTATATGTATTAATGCAGGAGAGCATTGTTCATTGACTCTGTATGTCAGCGTTTTGCAAAATGCAGTCTTTCTGAAGCTGTTAGTGTCATGCGTTGTACCGATCAGTTTCTCTTGAGAGATTATATATCTGACTTTAATTTGGTCTGAGGAACTAAAGTGGTTAAGTATTCTAAATGTAATGTTCACTGCACTTAACAAATCGTCACCATATTACACATTTTGCCTAGATTAGGATCTTAGTCAGTAGTTTGGGGAAGTTATATAGACAGAAATCTCTGATTTAACTCATTTTTGAGGAAGCATTTGTCTCTTCTTGTTCACAGGCTGAAGGCGCATTACGCTTCGTATGAACCAGTGCTGAAGCAGATGACTGAGAAATACCAGTCAGTACTGAGACAGAAAATGTTAACTAGTTTGGAAAGAGACAGAGCAGTTGGGCAGGTAAAGTTATGGCAACCATTACTTGCGAAGCTGTACAAAATGCTTTTGGTAAATAATTTGATAAATACACAATATTTCTGGTAAACTAACTCACTTGTATAATAGCTCGAAGCAGGATATTTTAGTGAGTTTCATTTTTTCTGGTAAAGCGTTAATATTGAAAATATGTGAATCGTAGTGCCCTAGGTAGTAGTTCTCATTTGTTGCTGATGCTTGAAGAGCAGCATTAAGTATTGTGCAGCCCCTACATGTTCAATCTTTGTCCTCAGATGGAGGAGAGGTGTGTTATTGCTACAGATTCATATGTTTCCATCTATGCCTTTAGAAATCTCTTAACTTTATTACTATTTATTTTTTTTCCTCTTATTATAACCAGGAATTATCTTAATGTATTTTTTCCTAACTAGTATGTACCAGAGATCTTGTGACAGGAATAATGGAGTACTATTTTGCTTCTGTAATCTTATTTGATGTATAGGTTGGTATACATGATATCCCATTCCATTAGCAGAAACTACTATAAGCACAGATAGGGTGGGCGAAGAACAGAAAATTATCCTTCTTGTGTTTAGCTAATAGGTTGTTTGCTTAGATGGAAAAAGAGTCTCTGAAAATGCATTGCAACATCAACAGTAGCATTGGCTGTATGTGGGTGACATGAAAGGAATTCAGCATGCTTACGCTCTCTTCTAATAGTTCTCATCTCTCATTTCCTCCTTTCCTTTGCCTCCTGTTTTGCTCAGGTCACCCGAGGGCTTACTTTAAAAGTATTCAATAAATAAAAGAAGATGTCTTAAAGAAAAAGAAAGGTTACTGTCCAAATGTAGTTATTCAGACTCAGGAATACAAAACATAAAATGGTTCCAGTGCTATGAAATCTCAGGAACGTAAGAGCTATCCAGAGATGAACTGTAAGAATTCAGGAGCGATGGCGTTTTTGTAACAACATCATATTTTGTGGCATCTTTTTATGAGAAAGCTGCATGTCGTATTGTGCCATGAAGTTAAAGATCAGTGATAGCGGTGGTTAAAAGCTGATAGTGGGGTTTGGTCCCAAATATTATGTACATCTGCTTTGTTTTAATAGAATTATAAAAGTATTTTGAGAAATTGTGGATAGCTTATATTTTCTCACTTGGTTGCATTGGGCATTTCCAAAACCTAGAATTAGATTTAATGTTTTTAGCTTACAGATAATAATTGGAAGATTAAAAACAGATGCATGTAACTGATGCAGATATTAGTGATGCATGTTGTGAACAAAACAAAATCAAAGTTCATATCACCTCTTGTTCTCTCCTCTGCTTTACATTAGGTTACAGGTTTACAAGCTACATTACATAATTTAGAGTCCGGATGTGCAGTTCAGATTCCTGTGAAAAAAGGTAAAATATTCCTAACAACAAACTCAGACTGGTTATGGGTTTTTTCATGTTGTAGTGCATTACAAAATCTGGTGTAACAGTAAATTAAAAATACTAACGCTGGAAACAGTTTTATCAGCTGTCTTGGTCACAGAGCAGCAATTTTATTATGTGAATATTTTTTCTGGCTGAGGACAGTGGGGCTGCTCATGACAATATGAATATGAGTAGCTGTGTGGAAGGATTTAATACTAGGAATGTATATTGTCTGATATTTTATCTACTAATACTCTTTTTTTTTTTTTTCCGTGAATGGTTTTTTTTAGTTCATTGTAAGAAGGTGTATGCAGTGGTCTGGGAACATCTTGAAAATACTCATGTAAGGAAATCCAGCCTCTTGTTTTAGCATGTCTCTCTTTTACAGAAGGTTAATAGTAATGCAATGTTATATAATACCTGCTGGAATATTATCTTTAGCTGTATAATATGGCTTCAAACAACTTCCCTGTTGTTTTGAATAAATGTGTTATTATTAAATTTTCCTAACTCTACCACAAAAAATATTCTGGCACCTTATTGTCCTCTGGTTTGCTAGGTTAGTGAAGTCTGTGCTACCACATTTTTGTGAGCATCTCCTCCGCTAATAATTTTGAATCGGTTTCCTATTCCATTTGAATTTGATGGAGAGAGATAATTCTGAAAGAAACTTGATTTAAAAAGACTCATGAAAGTAGATGAGATGATAAAGGGAAACAGTAAGCTCTGCTCTCTTCCGCAACAGAGCATTCATAGGGGAAGGGCGTTTTGCACCCAGCTTCTGTCATGAGCAGCACTTCAGATTTGACGTTAGAGAACTCAGAACTTCTCAGTCATGTACATATCAAATACTATGCAGCTTCCCAGCGAAGCATTTCTTGCAATTAGGACTTAGCGAAGTCCCTTGAAGCGCACCCATTTCTCTCTTCTGTTTAGTTAAAGAACATACCCATTTTTGTTTCTGTACGGACCTGGAAGGGTTCTGACTTTCCAGTTTAAACTAAGCTATGATCTTTATTTTGTATAGAAGCAGATAGTTACTAAAACAACAAAAATAAAAGTTCTGTAAATATAGACTTCACATGTTAAGAGAGTGGGATGTTCTGTTATCTTCCTGTTTTTGGATTCTGATGCTTTTTTTGTATGAATTAATGTTGTATTCCTCAGCAAGGCATGCTTTGGGCCCCCAAAATATCTATCTGCGGTTGTGTGTGGTGGATATGCGCTCCCCTAGTCTTTAAATCTTGTTACAACCACAGATACAAGCCTCTGTCCCACCGGAGTGAGCTGTACTCATTTTCATTCCTCTTCAGGCAGTGAGGTAGAGAATGGACTTTTCATTGTTTTAGTTTAGGAGAAGGACATACAGCATTCAGCTTTTCATTGTACTCTGGTTTGCGAATATATATTGTGGGTTCTTCCCCGTGCTAGTGTTTTACATTATAGATGCCCTGTCTCTTTCCTACTACACATGCTTTCATTTGTTATCTGAGTGAATCCAAAAACTGCTCTCCGGCTGCTCACAGTACTTGTTTATTCTTCAGAAATCTTGAGAGCACTTAATAATGCCAAAAAGTGACAAGCAGGGGAGCACTTTATCAATTGAGAAATTAAAAAAAAAAAACAACATCTAGTCTCCAGCACAAATTAAGCTCATCAGCCACCCACGTGTTTATACAAGCTTTAATTTTCCTCATACTCTGTGTATCACAAATTAAGCAGTATTTCAGTTCATTTCTTGCCAGGACTTTGCCCTCTAATATTACATAATTCTTACTGCATTCTGAAGGTCACACTCGTGTCTCAGTGGGTGATATTCTCTGATTCAGATACTTTCTGTTGCCTCTTGAATTCTTATTCATGTGATGGTGTAATTGAAACCTTGAGCAGCAGCAGTGCATGGATACTGGTGAGATGTTTGCTGTGTTTTCTCTAAATTTAGGTTCTTAATTCAGAATGAACCAGTGCTGTTGGACTGACAAGTCTCTGCTGTGAAGAGATGTACGGCTGCGTTTTTTTTTTTTTTTCAGTTTCCGTCTCTTCAGGACTTTGATACATTAGTACATTGGTACTATGTTTCAGTTAGAAGTCAATGAGCACTCAGGTTGGCAAGTTTGCCAAGGTGAGATGCTTTTCTGGCCAGCTGTCTGCTTTCATTGCAGCGCAGAGCTTGGAGGAGCAAGGATGGCTTTTTGCTTGGCAGCAGGAGGTTGCCTGTCACTGCTCCTGCTTCTCTCCCACACCTTGGCTTGACCACACAACACCTGGATAAATGACTTTGGCTGGAGGGCATTGAGGGTGGCTAGTACCTAGGGTGGGAACTGCTCAAGAGTTAGAAGTTTTGAATAGTAGCAATGAGGTCCAGCACAACCAATCCCTTGTGGGTTGTTTTTCTTTGTTTTCAGAGTGAACTATGCAGAGTATAATTAAGAAGAAAGGGAAGCTTCACAGAGCTTGCATTATAAATGTGTATCTGGAAGCTGGGTAGGAAAGAAAGTAACAGAATTTAATGTTAAGTTTAGGACAGCAATTCTGGGTATTTTACTTAGGCATTTGATGTAGCAACCTTTAGCCTGATGCTTTTCAAATAATTGAAAGAGCTAGCATCTACCATACAGGGCTTGTAATTTATTTACTAGGTGGTTGGTTTTTTTTTTCTGTTGTGCTGCCAGTCAGACTGCTATCTAGCTTTGCAAACAGTGCTTGTACCCAAATCCTTCAAGAGAAAGTCATCTTCAGATGTTTTTTAAATGCTTACAAGTTTAAGGCTTTGTTTTCTGTTCACTCATTGCCTTTAGAGTTGATAGGAAGAACACTTAACAGCTGTAGAGAAACTAGTTCATGCTTAGGATTAGGACTTAGCCGTGTGGTGGCATCTTTCTGTGTGCACTCCAAAGTCAGCTCTGTAAGATAAATTGGTGTAATTTGATTTTATATTTTGAGTTGAGATTATTTTTAATAAGGATTGGATGTTTTTTGCAAGAAGACTTGCTTTAAAAGGGTAAAAAAAAAAATGGTGCCATGGTCATACATAGGGGAATCTAGTTATCAAAGAGAATTCACAGGTATTTGATTTTTTTTTTTTTTTAGGGTATTGATATATATTAACAGAGCATTCGCATCCTTACTTGAGGATCAAGACATAATGTTAAGTGGTTCTTTAAGAAAAAAAATAACTTCTGCCTGAAAGAACGAAGCGGTTATAAACCTAGCTGTATGCTATTCTAACAACTGGTTCTCTGAACGTTTTGTAGAACTCTTATTTGCTCAGTATGTTTCTTGAATCTTCTGAAAACAGGAACTGTTTATTTATTACCCAATTATATTCAAAAGTTGAACTCAGTGAGCTTCTTTAGTCATGGTTGAACTAACTCATTGCTAAGCCTGATAACTGTTCTTTTCCTTTCTTTGATCTGCTGTAATTGCTCTTAGAAGGTCATGTAAAAAGAAATTTAAAAGGGACCAGCTAAAGTAGTTAAACCTAGTTGTCCCAATTCTAGCTGTGGTGCAATTGGAATATGAAATCTATAAACGCAAGCTGTTCGCATCTTAATGCAATCCTAACGGTTCTTTGCAGTTTGGCTTGTTGTTGTTGAACGGTTTCAGATTTCTAAGCCCTTCAACTGTCATAACTCTGTGTTCATTTACAAGAATGTGCATTTCAAATACCCCATGGGTAGCAGTTGCTGAGTGAGGAGGAAGCGTTTGCATAGAAAACTGTTCTGCAGTATACGGTTTCTCAGACAGAAAGTTATTTAGGGTGTCTGTGATGGTAGCTTTAACTTTCAAAGCAGTGAGAATACAGATATTTTGTTAGACCGGGCACAGCTGTTTCTATCACTTAATTTTACTTTGTTTTGTTATATAGGAAAGTTCTGCGCTTTTTAAATCCATGATTTTTGTCTCAAGAGTAGAGAGGGCTTTTTCATTTCTTTAATAAGACAAAGTGGATATTTTGTAGTCCAGGTTTTACCCAAATTTTGTTGTACAACAGCAAACATTTAGACGTGTATAGCGTTAATTTTGATTGTTTCTGCCTGGATTTTAGCTGTATAACATGTTTCTCAGAGAACAGGAGCAATGTAACTGTCCAAATCCTGTTGGAATTGCATATTTTCCTGTTGACATGCATACATACTGCAGACTGTTGTAACTAGGCACAGGGATTGAAGAGGACTGTATTCAGATGCATGGAAGGTGCCACTGCTGAGGGTGTTGAAGAATACAATCCTTTTTGCCAGATACTGGGAGATGTGCTGTGCAGTGGTACATATAAGCCATATCTTTCCTCATATTCCCTTCCACCTGTTCTGATAATTTGCAGCTATTTTAACTGCTTTGGATTTCTGTGCTATTGTCAATGTGTAAGTAATTGCTTGTTTGGAAGGTGTACTGTGAGAAAGGACAAAGAAGTAAAAAGGAATGTAAGCTGTAAATCAGAGTAATGTGTTTGTGGTAGATATTAGGTAGGATGCAGTGAGACGATGAATTGCAGCCATTTTATTGTGACTCTGTCCTGTACAGAAAGATTCAAAATTATAGCAGCATTCTGAGGCCAAAATCTAAGATACCTGTTACTTAAACTGAAATAAGTCCCACCAAAGCAATTAGTGGAGAGTTAGTTATATGCCTTCTTGGAATATTTAACATGTATGGTGCAGTAATCTTGGATATCTTTCTATTTAAAGTGGTGTATCTGCTGAAACTTTTTATGTCTAGTTAATATCAAGAGACATTTTTCAGGAAAGTGAAAAATGTATCCTGATGACACTTGTCTTGGCTTTGTTTTATAGCTGGCCGTGAATGGGAAAGGAAGAAGGGTTTGGAAGATCCCGCCCAGAAAGCTCTTCAGGAAGCAAGGCAGCAAAAAATGCTTGATGTTGGTCCGGTTAATGACTCAGAGAAGAAGAGATATCCTAAGGTATGCACCTTTCTTCTTAGTTGCTCAGTAGCCAATCTAAACTATGCTTGAAATGATGAGTAAGCTGTGGTGAAAGATGGTGTCCAAAGTGGCTGGAAGCAGTCTGTTCTGCAGTGACAGATGTTTCATGAGAGTAAATAGGTCAGTAGGTATTAAGTTCTTATTTTTTAATGCGAGTTTCTATTGGGAGTAATTTTTCAGGGAATGATAGAGCCTCTTATTAGCTGAGGCTAGCAAACTGCTTTTCAAAAGCCTGATATAATCACCCCACAGAGAAAGAGCACTGCCCATAAATGCATATTGTTTTGTTATGTTTCTTCTGTAACTTCAGAGAAATCTTGATGTATTCCATAGGAGTTCTCAAACGTTTCAACTGGTTTTTAAAAGGTATTATATCTAGGGTACTAAAAGCAAAAAAAAAAAGTGAATTATTAATTGTCAGTGATATTTTCTAAACTTGAGTGTACCAAGATGTGTTGCTGTTTCATTTTGCAGGTTGTACAAAAATGAATTCCCAATAGAATTTTTCTAGTTGTTGAAATATTTGTGGTTTTTTACTTGTTTTTTTTTTTTTTTGAAGTTACATTTGAGGGCTGTATAGTAGTAAAGATCAAGATAAACACTGTAAAATGTAGAATTTTTTAAGCTCTTTGAAGTGTTACTCTGGCTTATTTTTCTCGTGTGGGAACCACTGTTAGAGCTGATATGTTTCTGTAGAAAGTACAATTTCTGTTTAGATTGTTGTAGTGACAATCAACTTCCGTCTTCCATATCCTCACAAAAATATATCTCTAGTTTCTTGCACATTTATCTGTTTTTTTCAGGGGCATTTATTTTGTTTGATACCAGTAGTGTAATTCTGCTTCTGAAAGATATATCAGTTTATTTAATCCCTTTTCCTTGTCCTTAAACTCCACACTTTTTACACATAGGTTTGCTTTTAAAACAATTCCTTCTCGTGGAAGTAACTCTGCTGTTTGCCCACCTGTTACTTGCTGAGTATTACTGAGTCACCTGCCAGTCAGTTGCTTTCCACCTTCCCTATTCCTCATCCAGTGCTTAGAAGCGTTCATCTTAGACTCTCCTGGGTAGCTCTTTCTTTCGTTTTGACTTGTGAGCAGATGACTATTTCTTGGCTTACGAAATCCAATCTTTGTTCCTGTTCCTACTGAAGTCATCAGGACCATTATAGTAAATTTCAGTGGTGTTATATTTCACCCCTAGAATATATAGACTCTACGCAGGTAGTCTGACTGTCTGGCTTGCTCTTGTTCTTGAAATTCATGAGCGCTGTTAGTTGACTGGTTCTGGCAAGCATCTGTGCTTCTGCAGATCTTATGTTCCCAAATGACTCCTAACAGAGGCCCAGATGTCTTTATTTAATCAGTGGATTAAAAAACTGGAGTAAGTCCAGAAATAAGACATCAGAAAATAGGGATGTGTTTGAATGTGCTAGGTTTTGCCTTGGCTGGTCGATTTTAAATTTTAGGTGTGAGGTTAACAACGGTTTGTTTCTGAGAAATAGATCATATGTGGTTGGTTTGGTTTTTTTTGCATCACATAAACACCAGAGGAAATGATGAGTCTGTAGGGGGCAAGAACGTAAGTTAAAATTGTTTCAAACAAACGTACTCTCACAACCTTTTTCCTGTAGTGTGCAGTTATTGAATTATAGTTCCAATCTGTATTACTTTATAAATAGTGTGCTGTTGCTCAACACTTCGGCTCTCAAAGTGTTTGTTCTCACGGAAAGCATGAGGTGTAAATGAGTACCCTGCCTTCCTCAGATCGTTTCATGTGACATTTGGAATAGAACTTCTATATGCCACCTCATCTCCTTTGGCCCATATCAAGAGAAAGTCAGATTGACCTGATCTTTTATGTGACTTTGCTTCTTTCATGTAATGCTCCGTTTCAATGAGGCTGTGTCTTTATTAAAGAATATACTATAAGTAGTGGTTCTCATTTGCAGTGATGACAATAACTCTCTCAATGTTTGTTGGGGGGAAATGACTTACACATGTTTGAATTAAGACTGTGCTTGCTTTATACCATGAATGAAGTAAGGAGTACAGTAAAAAGCAAATATGTCATCACGAAGTTACATCCTTGAGCTGAAATTCTAAATATATGTGTTAGCTGTACTGCTATGGAGATTAAAATAATTTAAAGCCTTTTCTATGTCTTGTAGGTAAATAATGATCTAAGTAGTGCCTCTGCTTACTTTTAAGTAGATGAAAATATGAGTCATAGCTGAGGTAGAACATTGACTCGAAGGACAGACGTATATTGCGTTACTGTAATATGCTGCATTAGCTGATGTGTAATTCGAGGCTTAATGTCGCTTCGAGATGAAATTTATCCCTGAAGTAGTGAAAAAGCAACTGGAAGTTTTTTTGAGCAATTGTATTCTCTTGATTTTGAAATCTTTTGCAAGACTCAAATCATACAGTAGCAGGCAATTAGGCTGAACTGATTACTTATCTAGACCTTAAAAAGCCAGTATTGATAGCATCAATATTATTAGGCTATTAATTTGCTCAGAGTACTGCTTTAAACATTTAAATAAATTAAAACGCACTCACAGGTCATTAAAATTAGGGAACCTTTGATAATTTGATTTCCTCTGTTCTGCAGAAATATAATTTTTCAGTTTTTATGTTATTAATTCTTCTCTGGTTCCTCACAGACTAGATTCTCTGATTTCTTTTAGTTATTAGCAGGGCAATTGCAGCTTCTCTATATTAAGTATATTCAATTTCCACATATAATGTATTGCAACACAATTTCATTTTCTGGAATTTTATTTGGTATAAAACTTTATCAAAAGGTGCGTGAGACATTTCCAATGACTGAAATGTTATCTGTCTGTGGAATGGATTTGGGAATTATGGTAAATTACAGAAGTAATTGATCCAATGATCATAAGTTACTGCTAGCTTTTGTAATTCATAAGGCTTTTGAGTCCAAATAGCACATGCATACATGTATGAAAACCCAGTTTTCTCCTCAGTTGTGTGCAAGACAGCATACAAAATTTAGAAGCTCCACTGTTTCTGTGTTGTCAGTCAGAAGAGAAGCTTGAATAAATGATCACTTGATCAGGTTATTGAGCTTGAATATAAGTTATATGTAAATATGTAAGGCATATTGGGATGGAATTGGAGCCATGTGATCGCAAAATAATCAGGAAGGGTAGTAAGTGAAACAGGCAATCATTCTGGGTTTGCAGTAAAATTAGCAAGAAAGTACTGATTTGGTTTCCAGTAGAGAGAAGAAGAGTGACAGATAATACAGGTATTCTTATTTCTATGATCCTTCATTGGTATAGTAAATTTCCAGTCAGATACCTAAGAGAATTAACAGCAGATAGAATTACAAAAGGCTTTGTTTCCAGAGTATGAGAAAGAAAATACCTGCTTACAGATCAGATGAGGGAAGAAGTAGAAATTAAAAAATTATGGACTGGGTAATTATAATAGAAATTCCCAAAGAATTTTGGATTGAGTAAGTGAAAATGTACTGTCCGTAGGGAAGAAACTAGGAAAAGCATTAACAGTGAAAATGTATTTGTAAGAAAAAATGTAGCCATCTTAGGTTAAATTGTGTCCATAACAGGAGAAGAGATCTTGTGGATAGAAGAGAAGCAGTAAATGTTGTTACTTTCCATCTTATTGTTTATTCTAAGTGCTCTTGTGTTTTTAATAAAGCTTTGGTTACTGTCTCTCAAATCATTCCTATTAGAATCCATGGAAATATGACCTGATGGAAACTTTCATAATGAATGGAAGACAGGTAGAAAAAACATGCAGCTAAATTGCATAGACATTTGAGGAAATATGTTTTCATTAATGACCTGGGAAATGAAACAAAGTATACTGACTAAATTAGCAAACCAGTTTATTCTGTTTGGGTTTGACTGGAACAATAAGTGCAGCTGCAGACAGGAGGAAAATTCAAAACTTGACCTATTGGAGAATTTATGGAAAAAAAAAAAAAGACAGTGTAAGAAAAGGTACAGAGCTCTACCTTTACAAAAATGATCAACTGTACAAACATGGATCAAGATGAAAAGAAGCAGTTGATTAAATACTGTTTCTTTAGAATTGGGTCTAGTATTTGTTGTATAAAATAAAATTAGCATGGATCAACAATGACATATTGCAAAATAGCTGAACACTGTACTGCAGCGTAAACCAGAAATGTTGTAAGGAGAATGTGAAACAACCATCTTGCTTTGTTCAGTTAGCATGTCGCTTTGAGTGCAGCATCATGTTCAGTTTGCTCACAGCTCTTGTGGGAGAAATGTTGCATCTACAATAGGGCAGCAAGAATGATTAGAAGTCTCTGGAACACAGTTTTGAAAGAAAAGGTGAAAGACGTTAAGTTGCATAGTTTACCGAGGAACAAAAAGAGAAAGGATACATACTTAAAATGTAAATTAATTCTGAAAAAAAAAAAAAAGGAAACAACCCGATAGACCAAGAAGTAATAAGGTAGAACTCCCATAAGAAATAAGAGAACTTCATATTAAAATTTATAATAGTAAGTATAGTGCAGCTCTGGCTCAGATTGCTTAGGGAGCTCCTGTCAGTGGAACAGGACAGATAGGTTCTTCGGAGGAATAACATTGGTGTAGCTGGGAAAAGAGGATGCCCTGACCAACCAGCAGAGGATTTCCTTCCCTGCCATTATTAGATTTCCCAAAAAATTGTGCTTAGGGAGAAAATACCTCCACCTTGCTCTAAACCAGACTCCTTTTAACTTTGTATGAAAGAATAGCAATATCAAAATAACCTTATACCATTAGTTAGAATCAGTGGCAGAGAAAAGGGGAGTTCCACAACTCAGTGACTGCAAATGGGAAGGTGGTCAGATGAGATGCTGTCCTGTAAATGTTTATTTGCGAACCAAGGAGCATGACTGTGACTCCATGAGTACAGCATGAGCAGCACCTTGTCCAGAGGACTGTCATCAGATATGGAGTGGGAGCTGGGCTTACTGCGGTGGTAGTAGGTAGTAAGAAGCAAAGTAGAATCATCTTTGGAGTATGATACCTCTTTACTTCTACTTAGGAAATTACTATTCTGTGACTCAGCTTTTAAGAATATGATCCACTGAGCGTAAGCCAAAAATGTTCTCTAGTTGATCTAATTCGTTATCTCTTTGTTAGATAGCCCACTGTATTTTTTAAGCTCCTACAATAAACTTGAAAATAGTTTTAAAAAAAAAAAACAGCACCCTTCTTTTTAGCTGAAATCTGTGCTTTTGATGTGATGCTAGCTTTAGTTTTAGGTTTTGCCTAAATATCTTTTTATATTTGTCAGACCTACATGAGGGGGAAAAAAATCTGTAAATCTAAAAAAAAAACGACAAAACCTGCAAGAAAAACTTACAAAAGACAACACAGACAATATTGTCCATCCATCACTGCAGCTTTCTTAAATTAAGACACTGAAAGCCATGTATTTCTAGAAATAATTACGTTTGATTCTTTAAACTATTGCCCCTTAATAAAATTACCTTTCAGAATATCCAAAGGGTTTCTTTCTGCTGAAGAACACTGCTTATTCTGAGTCATTACATGTTGCTAAGCATAATAAAATAACGGGCCCCTGCGACTGAAAACAAATACAGAAGAATTTTGGAAAGAAAGATTTATTTGATCTAATTGCAGATACACTTTACATATTCACGTCTTTCTTTCTGTGGTTGAGCAAAATGCTGTGATCGATTTCAGAATAATAGCTCACCTTTTTGGGAGGCTGTGAATCTCATCCTTGCTCTAAAATACGTTGCTCTAAAAGTAATGGGTCCTTTCTGTTTCCATGGACACTACAACAGATACAAAGAGCAGTAAGTTAACACTGCTTGATAAACCAAGTTCTCAGCTACAAAACACAATTTTTCACCATAGTCACCACCATTGACTACGCATTTTCACTAGTGATGAAGAAGAGGCCGTATGTCATGCTTGTGAAAATTTGTATATGTTGCCTGCACAGTCGGTCTTTTGTTGTGTGGAAGTCAGAAGGCACCACATCTGGTGGCTGTGATAGGACAGTCCAGCCAAGATTGGCAGTGTACTCTACAGTCTTCAAACTGTGATGGGCCTGGCGTTATCATGTCACAGGAGAAAAGTCATTCATCTTCTCTGGCCTGACTCTGGAAGTTGGAGCCTTCAGCTTAGTAGTCAGCATCATGATGTAGCAGTTGTAGTTGATGGTTTGTCCAGGTTCCAGGAAATCTGGAAGAGTCATCCCTTTCCTGTCCTAAAGGATAGTGCACATTACCTGTTGAGGGTTGTGTCTTGAACATTTTATTCAGTGGGGAATTCACACGTTGCCACTCTGTAGACTTCTGTGGTGACACTGTGCCTCATCACCAGTAATTATGTGATTCAGGAAACTGTCACTTTCTGCCTCACATTGGTTCAATAGGTCCTGACAAACTTTCATACAGTGTTCTTTCTGTTCCTGTGTGAGCATTTGTGACACCCTCTTGACGCAAACTTTGTGATATTCTTGCATTGCCACCATAGTTTCTGGTGCATTGAGGCCAATACTGGGCTCTGTACGCACTTCTCTGGTCGTAATCTGCCAGTTCACGCAGATGAGCTGGTAGAGACATTCTTCATTTCATCATGTGACAGCTGTGTATGGCCAAATGGAATGTGGCTTGTCTTTTATATCTCTGATGCCTCTGCTGAAACGCACCGTTTACTGCCTCGCTGTGCTCACATCCACTGGTTGGTCTCCATGAATGTTCAGCAAGCGTCAGTGACTGTCTGTGGCTGCCGTTTTTTCTGCACGGAGGAATTCAGTGATGCGCCTTTGCTTCATCTGCACTTCCATGTCAGACACCATTCTGTCAGCATGCTCCTCTGCTGCCATCTGTCAGACGACAACAAGGTGGAATGAGATACTGGTGGGAAGGTTCAACCTCTACTGCCACACCACCATCATCTGCCTCTGATGCCAACATCACAAAACAGGACACATTACTTTTGGAGCCGCCCTCACCGTTTGCAAAAAGCACCTATGATAAAACTGCTATTTTTTTGATAAGCAAATGCTTCAATTTCCTGGAAAAGGGGCCTGTTGAAATTACATTGAATAAAAACAGCAGCAACAAAACCCAGAGAGAGATTGATAAATCAGTTAAGTGTAAAAAATAACTTTTGCTGTTGCTATGTTCCTCAAGACAGCCCTGTCAGATGGGAAGAGAATTGCTGTGCTTAGCGTTTCCTTATCCTGCAGGATTTCCCGCAGTGCACTCTCATTCACTTTGTGCTTTATGGTGGGCTTCGGCTTTGCGTGATTTAAGGGAGAACTTGACAGCACAAGAGCTCCCATACAAAGCGCACGCAGTGGGTGACAGAGTTATGTTTGTACAACTGTCAGCATTGTTAGGCCTTAGAGACGGTAGTTGAGTAATTTCATTAACTGTGGAATAATGCTTTGTTTTCCCTTTAGTTAAAGTGCCAAAACCTTAACAATTTTCTCAGCGATTTTTTGGGAATTTTGGAGAGGACAAGGAGGAGAACGGTTCAGTCCCTCTGGTTCCTCGTCAAAGGAACGTACTGTGCTTTGCAGCACACTTTCTTAAATATGCTCAGATGGAACATCACTAAACAAGCTTCTGCCAGTACATTTCTTTATAGCTCTGCAGTTCTAAAGCTTTTTTAAGTGTTTAGCTTTTGCTAAGGCATATATTCTGTAAAGGAAATAGAAATTTCTAGTATGAGAACTGTACAGAACTTATGATGGTGCATCTTTTGGGTACCTGGGCCAGGATGCAATGGCTACAGAGTTCATTACAGTTGAAAAATATAGATTTTTATGAAGAGATTTTTTTTCTGTGTAAGGGAGGAAAAAATGAACTCCACACAAGTCTATTTCCAATTATAATTCTTCTGTTACTGAAGATTTATTTTACTGTAAAAAATTTACAATACAAAAGGTGGAAAGAGCTATTTAATATTTTGGCAGCCTTATATGCGTTGTTTTAATTTCTAATACAGCAAAACAGTGATCTGTTATTTTTAGGTGCCGTGGTTTTATGATTTTTGGTTACTGGTATTCCACATCATAACATCATGTCGTGTATGTACCTGGTTCTCAGAAGAGAAGGACTACTACATTCCCCAGGGGACTTTGCTGCTCTGTTACCATTTCCCAGTCAGAGGGAAAGATAAAACTGTTTGCAGATCACGGGATGTTCTCTTTTCTCATCCCGTCTCTCTTCCCGGCAGCACCTCGCTCCCCAGCCGCTTGACGGTCAGAATTAGAGTAAGGCCTACCTTAATTTTGGACACTCTCTCTCATTTTATTGAATTTATTAGCTTAAATTGTAATTATATTGTATTATAGTGTGTTATTTTGCATTCCAATATCTTATTTAGTAAATTAGTTTGTTTCTTCTCCAATCGTTGCCGCTGTTTTGTTTTAGGCCCATCTCCTTACCCTTTTTTCCCTTTTCCCTTTTCCCAGGGAGTGGGTCCATGGGTCCCCCGCCCCATTCATCACGGAACCGGGCCGAACCTGCCCATAAACCGTTGACATTAGGTATTAATAAAATTCATGTAATGTGTGAATTGCAATTAACTGTAGTTGATACACAGTTATAAGTCAAAACATTCTCAGTGCTAAAGGTATTTGATGTGGGGGAATAAGCACCATTATTTTTAAAGAAATATTCTTCCAGAAGAGCCATTTGTAGTATAAAATTCAGTGGTTAACTTGCACTGTTGTTCAGGGATACAGTTAAAAGACAGAGCAGTATGTGAGCTACTGCACGATATACTCTCAAAAAAAAAAATGTTTAATGTAGATTGAGTGAGACCAAAGCTAACAATACTAATTGTTTTCTGTTTTTCCATTTTAATTTGGTTCTGTTTAAATTATTCATCCTTGAAGCTGGTTCCCTTTCAAATTACAGAAATGTGACTGAAATACGAAATAAGCACTCAAACTTGAAAATCTTGAAGGGAGGGCTCAGGTGCTAACTAACTGTGGTATTTATTTTTTAAATTAACTATTTTATATTAAGTTATGGATTTGGGTGTTTCAGTCTTTTTCCAATATTTAAACAAAGCCTTTGCGTATGTAAACATCACTAAGGGAAATGAAATTCAGCGTTAGTGTTTAGTCTTCATGGTAACAAATCTCTCTACCACACTGCAAGTACTGTGGCAGGAACATGTGCTGCTCATCATGTTCAGGGCTGTTTGTCTTGTATATTCAAATAATGCTTGACTTCTGAGAGTAGAAAATAGTTTTAATTGTTTTTGTTGAATGCTGTGGATATGCAGTGAAATAAAATGGTAAGGCTGTATTCCACACAGCTTAGGAATTAATAATCAGACTGCTGCCCCAGAAATTTTCATTGCTTTTCTTTGGAGTGTCACATTATTAGGAAAGTAATAATAATGGTCACAGAGCTTTTCATAACTGGATTTCCAGTTCAAATTTAGGCCTGACAAATTTGGTTGTGACTAAGACAAGTTGTTTTAGTATAGTCATGTTTTTGTTGATTTTCTTTTCCCTTACATGCAGTAACCAAAGTGAGTCAGTAAGGAGACTAATGTCTAACAGGATACTGAAAACTTATTTCTTCAGCCTTCAGGAGAGACATAAGTGGGACCGCAGAAGGCTAAGCGTTGACCTTTCCCTGCTGTCTAAGAAAGGCCCGTTGAGGCTGCTGCCCTCCACCCTTATTTGTACTTCCCTCGTGCTTGTCCTTAAGTTCCGCTCGCGCTCTATTAAGTAGTGTTCTGAACAATTGTAAAATGGTAGCACCTTCACTGCTTGCAGGTAAGGGTTTTGTTCTCCCAAGGAATGGTCTCTTGGTGAAGGATTCCTCCTGGAGACTGCCCTATACAATGTGTATACATGTGGGATGGAAGTCATTTACAGAGGGGTGTTTAGGCAGTGAGGGTAGATCAAGTCTTTTGCAGCTAAAAGCAATCACTTGCATGAAGTGCAGCTGCAACCCAGCGTACTTTCTGCAACAGACCACAGTTTTGTTGTATTTTCCTATTCCATTGCAATTCTATTGGGATTTAAACAAGAGCAGTCTGATTTCTTACTGTGGAGTTTTGTGACAGTGTCTTAAAGCTTTGTCTTTGGGACAAAGCATCATTCAGTTTTTTGTAACTTTGCATCTCGTCTGTTGTTTCCTTTCAGTCCTCCTTTCCTCTCGCTAGCAGTTACAGGTGTGTTTTCCACTTTTACTCTTTGTAAATGCTCTAAGTTCTTTGAGCTGAAGTACTAAGTTAAAAAAATATTGAAAGGCTAGTATAGAATTTTATTACTCAGAACACCAACCAAACCATGCTGAGGTGATAGAAGTATTACCATAAACTCATCTGGCAGATTTTCTTGTTACTCTTTTCTGTTTTGTGGTACTTTCTGTATTTATGTTTGCAAAGTTTTTATTTGGTGTATGCAGTTCAGATAACATGTTAGATACTGTAGATCATCCAAAGCAGATCAGCCAGTCAGACATTTACTACGCATCCAAAGAAGCTTTTATTGTTTCAAGAATGCTTCACTCATGCTAGAAAGCAAACAAGCATAACAAACCTACAAAATGGATGCTGCAGCATCAGTAAACAAATTGTTCTCTTGAAGTGATACAGCAAAATTGAGACTGTCTTCTGTGATTTAAACATCAATAGCAATTTCCACAAGTTTCCATAGGTTAAAATGTACAAAAAGAAGAAATGGAAAAAAACACTGTACTGTTTTTAAAAATACAGTCACACGCAACAGTACAATTTGTTCAACTGAGAATTCTTTGTGTATACATTTCCACACTTGTGACGTGTGAGAAAAAGAGCAGCACAGTGATCCTTAAGTTCCCTTCCAACCCATGCCAGTCTCTGGTTCTATGATAGGTACCGCTTGTGTTTCATCATAGATCACAGCATTATCCTTGGTTTTGCATTATTCCAAATAGGAAAAATAGTTGTCAGGATAGGAACAAAATAGGAGATATCTTTACCTTTAAAGATTATCCTTTGGGGGAAAAAAATGTCACTTCAAGTGTTTTGTACTTGTAATTTTTAAAGTATAGTTAGTTGTTCAGTGATTGCTTTTGTCCAAACTCGGTAATAATTTGAAAGAGATGTTTGCTTGAGTTCCAAGTTAGAGGCTCTGGTGGCTTCTTATTTTGCTGCTCTTGTTCTCTGCTGTTGACTAAACTTCTCCTGATCTGATCTTGCCTCTGTTCTGTTTTACAAACAAATCAGTTCACAGGCAATTTTCAACTGCTACCAAAGCTCCGAACCACCCAAATATGTAGACTTTGATCTCAAAAATCCACCCAGGCTAAAATGGTTTTGGAAGTAACAAGGAAGAGAAGCTGAAAGGGCTTTGCTGACACTGTTAGTTATTTACAGTGGTTTGTTTGTTTGTTTTGAAATGGAAAGCAGCCCATTATGTACTAATTAAGTATTTTAGAAACGGTGTGAACATAAAAACAATGAGAGGGGAAGGAAGGCTGACAGTATTTGGATCAGGTTTAAAGTTAATTGGATACATCCTGCATCTTGTTGGATAGCTACTGTGTCCTTCCCTGAAAGACAACCAGGCAAACATTTAAAATGCTCACATAAATCCTTAACCTCGGTACAAAGTTAACTTATTTTTGGTCTAACAATGATAGCAAAGAGCTCTTTACAATCTTTGTGTAGTTTCATTCCATTTTTGTCAGGATACACACACAGTAAGCTTCTAGCCACCATCTGGTATTCTGCATGAGTCAACAGCCTCTCTGCCAGTAAAACAGGCTGTGCATGCCAAAGCTGTGCTTGGGAGCTTAGTCAGAACACACCAACACCTGTGTGGGACACTGTTCCTACTTGATTATATCAGCTTCTCTGCCATGCCTTAGGTGGTCTTAAAATTTATCTTTCGAAACAATTCTTTTGTTTCTTTGGAGTAAAAAGTTTTTCTTTAAAAATTTATGAATGTGAGGAAAGCTTTTAAATTGGAGACTTTGGAATTAAAAATACTGTACCTAATATTTCAAGTGCTGTTTTTATTACTTTTAAAAAATTTCTTAATAATTGAATTCATTCATCATGAATTTCTTGTCAGAAGTAAGTTATACTGTAATAAAAGTAATGAGAAGAAGCAAGCAAAGTGTAACCTTTTTGTTTCAGTTCCCAGGCAAATGTATCTGAATATCACATTAGTACGCCACTGGATTGTTTTGTTCAATATATTAGTGACACAGCTGTGCTGATCTTTGTTATTTTAGAGCTCTGTTTTGGTGCATCTGCATCAAATCTATTTTGGTAATTATCTCCACAAGTAAAATATGCCTGAATTTACAAATGAGAGGTAGATCTAATTTATATCCTCTTAATATGCTTTACCCGCGTACTCAGACACACGGACCATTTGCCAAAGGATTTTAAGGTTTTCTGTTTTTCTTCTTAAAACAGTACCTATGCATTTAGCAGCAATTAGTGTCTAAAGTTCTGCAAAAGTATTTATGTTGCTGATTCCAGTCGGGGTAGATGCCAAAACACTTCTTAAGAATTCAGGATTATACACCTGGACTGAATCACTGAATATCATTGTCTAATATCTTTTTTGAACATGCGTCTTAAGAGTTAAATATCCGACTTCTGTTTCAAGTCAGTAATTATGTAATGTACTGCAAAGGCTGATTTTCTGGTAACCCAGTCCCTTAATAATCAGTTAAACAGATCTAATGCCTTGTTGCCACTGACAAGATTCCAGTTTTCTGCCTGTTTCCTTTTCTCTTTTCTTTCATTGTTTGCAGGAAATAATTTGTTTTTGAGGTGGTTGCTGTTTTCTGCTGATTTAGTTGGGTCAGCCAGATCACCCTGTGATCAAACCAATGTCAGTCAGTGCAAGGGAAGGTGAAGCTGAATGAGTACGTGTGAGGGCAAAGCATAATCTCTGTGGCTGTTAGCTGTTAGATTTGTAATAATGGATGTGAAATCTCATTTTTGTTTCTATTTTCTGTATGGTCGGTGACAGTGTCTGAGGGGTAGTTCAGATTCGTGGTGGTTTCTTAGAGAATCCTGAAAGCCTTTCTACACGCGAGACAGATACCTGCTGAAGCTGTTGCGGAACAGTTAGACTAATTGGCTAATTGAGCCAGTGTTGAGAGGTAGTCCAGTTGTAGAGGACTTTGTGCCAGTAGTTTTCTTCTATAACTTTCATTTAAACATTGTATTTAGAAGGTCTGGTCCTACTCAAATAATGCAGTAAGGCATACTTTGTTCAGGGCTTTTTGTTTTTAGACAGCTAAAATTCTAAAGACTTACTGCTGTATGAATCATTCTATTTTACCTAGCTATCAAACTGTGCATAACAGCTACAGATACAGACACCTTTATTTATCAGAACCAAAGAACCCCACAACCAAAACAGTTTATTGAGATCTTCTGTTCAGTGGCTTTTCAGTAGATATTTAAACTACGTCTCTAGACTGTTACTTTGGTTGCTGCCATGTTTTTTTCCTGAGGTCTATCCAGATAATTCAGTGCAGCTTCATCCTCATGTCTTCTAAACAGTGCTATAGCTTTACATTCTTGAGCATTAAATTAAAAAGAAAAAAATCTGAAATTTATCAAGTATAACTCCTTTGAGTTTCTGTGATGATAGCAATTTATCTTCGCTTTGCTCTTTACAATCTCCTTAGATTCTGAGTCAGAAAAGGACATTCTTGTAGAGAATGTACTCATCAACTTGATGGAAGCCTCCAAAAAATGTGATTAAGGCAGCATTAGAGTTACAGGCACATAGAAAATGTGAGTCTGTATTAGCACTGAAACCTTGGATGAAAAATTTCTGTGCAGCTTAATTTAGACAAATGAAAATGAGGAGTTAGGATCCTTATTCTCAACCATGACTCTGTAACTAGCTTTAGTTGTACTTTTGCAATGTCCTGATTCTCCTTTTTCTCATGAATGTGGGGTTGTATGCCATAGACGTTTTTTTCCCTTATGTGTCATTACTGTGTGTAGTAAACATTAAAGACAATATTGAAAAGCTGTAGGACTTGAGTTGAGCTTCCACTTTGCTAGCAAAGAGGAAATCATAGAATCATAGAATCACAAGGTTGGAAAGGACCTACAGGATCATCTAGTCCAACTGTCCTCCTATCACCATTACTACCCACTAAGCTACTAAATCATATCTCATAGCTCCTCATCCAGATGCCTCTTGAACACTGCCGGGGATGGCGACTCCACCACCTTCCTGGGCAGGCCATTCCAGCGCCTGACCACTCTTCAAGAGAAAAAGTTTTTCCTTATATCTAATCTCTCTCTATACATCTATGTAAGTATTTCCTTATATCTAATCTAAATCTTCCCTGGCGCAACTTGTGGCCATTTCCTTGGGTCCTATTTGTTGTCTGGGAGAAGAGGCCGACCCCCTCCTCACCCCAACCTCCTTTCTTGGAAGAGAAGAGCATCAAAAAACGTCTTAAAGGGGCCCCTCTGTGATTTGTCCGGCTCTCTGTAGGAGACTTGGGACTGAGGAGGGGACCAGAAGTATTTTAGGCTTGCTGCTCTTTCTGATTAGTTTATTAATAAGTGAATGTAGAGTATATGTTAGTGTAACGTGATCTTTTTTTTTAATATTAAAATGTCATATTTTAAATGTTTTTGTTCTAAATAAATATACGTTGCTTTGAGAAGCTATTTAGTTTTAAGGTAATCTTGAAAGAACTCAATCACACATGCTGTGATCTTTTATTGAAATTGATCACCTACATATATTTGACTTAATTTTTTTTTCTACTCCAGAAAAAGGGATGTTTATATAGAAATTGCAAAGTAGAAGTGAAGTTTGTTATGTTTTAGTGAGCACTGATATATGCTGTCAAGCTGCACTTCTTAATGCATCCTGTGTTTTTCTCCATGCCACACAAAGTTAGTCCTATAATAGGTAAAAAAAATTGTCAGTGCAATTCCGTAAAATTTTTGAGTCTGATCTGGAGAGCCGGCAGAGAGTTGGAGACGTTTCCTTTAGCTAGGGGCTGGAAATCTGAGACTTGTCTGGATTTTCTTCTGGGCAAATGTGAGGGTTCCAAAGGTACAGTTTGACTGAAACATTACCAGCCTTTTATCTGATTAGCGGCTCTGGTTGTTATCACATTGAAAAGATATTTTAAAAATGTGAAACACCTTTAGTGACTGCAGTTACTTTGAGTAAAAATTGTAGGCCTTTTCTTTCTTCTAGTTTTAATATGTGACCGCTCTTGCCAAATATTGCTTTTAGTGTCTGCAGATTGAAGGCAGAAGCACAACAGAAACATGAATGATTTAACGTGCTGGTGTGACAGCCAGGGGTGGAAATGAGAGATAAAAGAATGAAACAACAGGTGAGGAAGACAAGGCAGCTCTGTGAGTAAGGTGACTGGATCTTTGGAGAGTTGGAAATAAAAAGGCAATTTGCAACTTTATCCAAAAATGAGTGTAAGCTTAGGGAGGTACAGTGGAGAACAGTTGGTCAGGTGATTGTGAATCTTGTGAAGGGGATGAAAAGTGAGCTGTAATCATGCTATGTTTGCTTCAATACCGACAAGTGGGAGTTTGCAATCACACACCCCAGATCAGAAGTTATTAACTGGAGATGACCTGCTAGGTGAAATAGTTTTTATGCCCAAGATCCAAAAGGCGTTTTCCTGAAAAACTGTTTCGATGATGTGCTACTTTGAGTAGCTCTTAAAAATGAGAAAGATGGCAGCGCAGATCTTTTTTGCAGCATAACTGAAATAATTGTTCTAGATTATTTTCCACATACCATTTAGGTATTCGAGAAAACATGAAAGCTAGAAAAAAGAATAGTGGAGTGAAAAGCTGTTAAGAGCAAGGCACATGACTGCGAACTTGAAGTAAACAGAGTGAGGCCGAGCTACAGATTTTAGATGAGTTAAAAAATAAGCAGCTAGAAGACTGATTTAGAGTTTCGAAGTACAAAAGTAGAACAAAAAAGCTACAGGTAAATTTGCATGTGGAAAGGCATACGGGACTTTTGCATTTTCAAATCAATGGAGAGTAAGAAAGGACTTGTGACACGAGTAGAATAATGGCAAAGGAATATTATTTTGCCTACCCCATCCCACTGGGCTTACTGTATAGAGGAGTGTCTTAAGGTGGTTTGCTATACTAAAGCTTTTACTGAAGACGTAAAGATGCCAACAAGATGAGGCCGAAGATAGGCATTTACATATACAGAAGATATTTCATTATAGAAGTGAGAGTGAAGTTCAGATTTTGAGTTGATTCATTATATTTTTATATGTGTTTTACTGTGGGTAAGGGAGAGACAAGTCTACTTGGGCATATCCAAATAGCAGTTAGAAATAATTTCATGACCAATGAATCAGGGCCCAGGGGGGGATTCGAGAGAATGGGCTTTGAGCTACTGTAGATTTTCACAAATTGGGAAAGTTGCAAGAAAAAAGCCATTGCTAGGGGATGAAATGAAGGGGGGGCAGAAAGCAATAGTTTAAGATATTAAGGATAGTCGAACAACAACAATAAAACCCCTCAAAATAAGAGGATACTTGCCTAGAAAGATTGACTGTATGTCCTGTTCACACAGTATCAGGTAATAATTATTTACAAAATATATCGGAAGGGAAATGAGATATCATCATTTGTGATTTGGACAAGATATTGTAGAATAAGTGTATTGTGGGGCTTTGATTTAGTTTGACAGGAGAAAGGAAGTAATTAAAAATATGTGTCTGCATATATATAAACAAATAGAGAAGCAAAGCAAAGAAGTGGCTGGTTGACCCTATTATTAAGTGGAAGTATGAACAAAATTTTTCAGGCCATTTTGCAAGAGGCTTGCACTTCTGTGAGCCCTATCTTGAGCATGTGCAGCATTGCTTTAACAGAGAAGAGGGTGCAAAAGTTCTAAAACTCATTTGAAGTTTGAGTGTTGATTGTTGGTATTGCAGCTCAGAAGAATATCAGCACAGGCATTCTTCACATTGCTTACTTCCTACATAGATATTCTGTACATGCAATGTGAACATCAAAGTCCTTGGAAGTACCATCTCTTATATATTGAATCATCGCCAGAGTAATCGTGATTTTTGCTTGTACTTCTTTATTTCTAAACTATTCAGAGTTCCCCTTTACTTATATTGTTAGTGGTAATATTATGAGTTTTGTTTTCAATCATACTGTGTTTCAAGTATATATTTATGTTGCTTAACAATAAGAAGTACCTACAATTTGGTAGCTAGCTGGCTGCATCAGCAGCCTGAAAGGAATTCTCTAGGCATCTCAGAGATAGTTGGAAAGCCAGATATGATTTCTGGGGACCCAAGAAAAGCTCTTTTTCTATTCTCAACTATGAGCAGAAACTGCAGGAGTTTTTAGGTATTTTTAAAACCTTGGAAGTAAACTATGATGATGCTGCATAGTTCCTGTGGTTAAATTTGGATTCAGCTAAAAGAAATGACAAGAATACTAGATTTTGCACGTCTTTTTTGGGGGGACAGTGGTGTCATTTAACTCTCTGGAGAGCAATATTTTAAGTAATTGCCTCATATGGCTTGGGCACCCCAGTTACAGATATCCTTAAAGTACCCATATAGTTCTGCTGTGAATAGGAACAGTTTCTGTAGCAGTTTCTTTAGTATTCAACCTTCATTTCCTATATTTTGGTGCTCTACCTCATCCCCTATTCAAGCTGGATTCAAAATCTGTTGTGTCTAAGACCTCGCATGAATCTTAGCAGATGCATACATACGTCAAATGTTCACCTCTGAAAACTTTTTGGGAAAGTTTTTTTGAATTATTATTAATGTTGAAAAGGTATGTAGAAATTCTTAGCTACTTCTTGATGTAGTAAATCTATGCAATTCTCAGGTGAGAATTTCATTTATTCTTCTCTTACTTCATTTTGTTTTTCTCTAAACTAGTTCTATATGCTGCTAACTTCTGTATGCTTGGAGACAGAATTCCTTGACATGTCTCTCTCTGTCTGTTCTTCCTCGTGATCGTCTCCCTCTGATTTCATCTGGATTGTCCTTTTAGTCTTTCTAAAACTTTTAATCCTGATTTTAATTTTAGAAGCGTCCATTGAATTAGAACAGGCTGATTCAACCTGTGGTCAGACAGTTTACTATTTTCCTGAGTGGTTTTGTGTATTACCTCTCTCTCTATCATAGATATCTGCTATTATCTAAATATTAGACTCAAAACCTAGGTCTGTCAATTCTGTGGGGTTTTACCACTTTCATCTCATAAAAGCTGGCAGCACTGTTACTCTCAGAGCCCACAGAGATACGCAGACACATAGCACTCATAAAAATTAATAAAGCTAACGCCCCTGTTCTTCATACCTGTGGTGAAACTACTGATGAGTGGAATGAAGTGTGGCATCTCCAATAAAGGCTTTGAAACTGTTGAGGCAGTACCCAGTGCCTAGGGTAACAATGAAATGATAAGCTGTTTTGGTTCCCTCGTTGGGAGAGCGGCTGTGGAGGTTTAGTTTCAGGTATTTCTTCTGACTTAATTAGAGAGGATGGACTTGCAAGCTGCTGTGTATGAGGGGGGAGTTCTAAAGTGAAAAGGGAGACTAAAAAAAGACAAACGGAATCTAGTTTCTTTCAAAATTGAGTTCGTTTTGAGGGGCTAATGGCAACAAAAGCAATACAAACCGCTACTTGCATTCTTTCCAAGGAGATGCTATTTTGAATACGAAAGAAGAACAGATCTATTGGGTGAACCGTACCTGGTTTTGGAGTAAAACTCGTTTTAGGTTCCACATGCCATCTGTCCTAACTGACGTAAACTAATTATCTTTCTGTTGAGAGTACATGGACTGGTTTTCAAGAGTTGAATAACATCTTGCAGGTTTGATATCCCACGCAACACCTCAGTATTTGTTTTGCAGTTTAGGAGTCAGGTTCCTTTTTTTGTTTCTTTCTGTACTAAGCAATTGTCTCCTTGTGATTCTGCTAGAAACTTGTGAATATTTGTGAAACTGTATTTCAGATATAAAAAATGACTCATGAAATGAAAAACTTGAATAATGTAGAAAACTAAAGAAATAGACATATAATTACTACTAAAGTTAATAAAAATCATCTTGTGATTATAAAAAGGAGATTTATCCACATTAAGCAATTGTTAGACAAATTCAACTTAAAATTGCTGCTACTAAGACAAGAAATGACTTGAATCCTTGAACAAAGAATCATCAGATATTGTCAGGGTATCTTTCAGAGATATGCTGTAGTCGTTGTATGCTATTTAGTGTTTAATGTGTGACGTGGAAAAAAATCTCAAACATCTGAAAGAGATTGCATTCAGAATTACTGATGAAATTTACAGATGACATACCAGACAGGACTTGATTCATGGAGATGGCAGTTAATAAGACAGAGAAATTGGAACACTCGTAAACTACACACAAATAAAAATCTACTTATTTTTTTAAACTACAGTGATGGATAAAATTATCTAGAAACATTTGTGCGGAACTGACTTTGCTATAGGAGGAGAGTAATGCCAGAAAAGAACATTTCAGATAGTTGAACAAGAAGTCCCTATGCAGTGCTCTGCAAAAGAGTGATGCACTTCTAACAGGTCTAGCATGAGGAATGCTGGGGAAAGCCAGGGAAGTTGTGTTATTACAGTGCTATGATTAGGGTGGAGAATATGAGCCTAGTCAAAATTTGACAAATGTATCCCATTATGTAATCTGCTTAGTTTCACAAATTCAATTAAGGAGCATTTCCCTCATTGGCAGTGACCACCTACAGAGGGAACAGAAAATGGTCCTAATGGGAGTGTTTACTTTGACGAAAGTAGAATATGATTCAGTAGATGGAAATTGAGTCTGAAGAAATTTTGAGTTGGAAATGAAGTGCTGGTTTTCAACAGTGAGTCTACTTAGGCATTTCACAATTGTATTGCAATTGCAGTAACTTTCTCAATTTTGACAGGTGTTCTGCCAATTTCTAAATGATAGCTGATTGTCTTATTAAGCTGTGTCTGATTCAGGTAAATATTAATTCAAAAAAGTGCAATGGCCTGGTTTTTACGCCATCCATTCTGGCTTTATAATGTACCTTGATGAATTTATAAGAGACTGTCTTCCTTCCACTTCAGTTTTTGACAGTTTCCTATTTCACTGGCCTGTTTGTGAAGTCAGCCTGTGTGTACCTCACTTGCCTGTTCTGTACCATCTACTTTCTACAATGCTGAAAATATTTATGCTGAGTTACAGCAGAGATTAATCAGCATTATCACATTTTGGTATGGTACGTATGGCTGACACGTATTGCGGTCAAATAATCAACTCTTTGTTATAGAGAATTCATTATTCTCCAGCATTGGCATGTTGAGTGCTTTGTAGCTACACTTCAGAAGCCGTGGCGAAGTACTTAGGGCTCTGTTTTCATTATTAATCATTATGTGGAGCTTGGAATAACAGTTACTACCTGTCCTGAAACTGAATCAGTATGATAAAATGTGAGGGGGAGTAATATGGACAGCGTCTGTAAGGGGCAATTGCAAATAAATCAGTAACTAATGGACCCAGAACGTGTTTACTGCTTCATTGTATGTGAAGTAGTTGATATATGAACATTTGTAAATCCTTTGTGCTTTTATAACATTTACTGAGATGATCGCAGCATGTGCTTTTCTGCGCATGAAAAATTAATGTGTATTAGATACTGAGAATGCAAATGCAATTTTTGAGGTTCCTGACAATGCCTTAAAAGCGGAATACTAATCTAAGGAAAAAGGAAATTTTTCTGTGGAGATTTGGGAAGTTAGTAAAGGAAAAAGAATGGTAAACTTCAAAACTTGTCTGAGTCGTTAGCAGTGGTGTTGGATGATAGCAGTGTCAGGAGAGAACCTTTAGGAGAAAACATATTTTCTGCTATTAGAAGTGTCAAATAGGATTGTGTCAAACTAAATCTGAAAAAGAGTACATTTTTCTGCCGTATTTTACATTGCGTATGTTAGAAGTAAAATTGGAGTGAATGCAGACAAACTGTACTTTAGAACATCCATAAAGGAGCATAGCTTGTATTAACTTGTAAGGAATTTTGTCTTCTGCTTTGGCTTTGCTATTTCTGTAAACTTTCTTTACCACTTTTACTTCTGTGACTTTTTTGTTGTTGACTCTTTTATTGTCTTTGCACAGAATTTGTAGTGACGCTGCTTATGATTCTGGGAATCTAACAGTTTGGAAGTGCTTTCTCTTAAATAGACAATCTACATAAATAATCCCTAAAATTGCTGGTAAATGTAGTAAAACCTGTAGAGCAGAAGAATATGGCAATATTTGTTTAGACAGTCTTTGACTTTGATGTCAAATCTTTCCAGTTTCTTGTGTGCTAGGAAAATTGTCCTGATGGAGATCTTAGTGTTTCTTCAGAATTCTTAGGGTTGTGACATGCCACGTGTGCCTGAGAAGGGAATTTGTGAAGAAACATTTGGCAGTCTTTTGTACCATCCAAATATTTTGATAGCTGATAAAATGATCTTGTTCATTTTGATTATGATCTTTTGACTGAACTTCGTAACGACTGCAAAGCTTGTGTTGGGAAAATATTTTCAATGAACTTTAACAATTAGAAATCAGTGTTTGACGTGCCAGCTTAAAGTGTCACTGGGCCTATTTACATAGCAGTCTTCTGGTTTCGTTTTTCTCTTAATCAGTGCTTATGTCCAGTAGCAAGAATGTTTTCAAAGATTTTTTTTCCACTTTTCCAAATATGGTAGTGGTTAATATTCATAAGGTCAGATTCTTCCTCTTGCTTCTTATCTTCCACATTGCAATCCGTATACACGTGTGTAAAAGTCATATATATTCCGTTCATAGTTACATACCCTTTACACTTAATAAAAATATCTGTATGTGTAGTGTACAGTAATGCATTAGTTCCACCGTTTGCTATAACAAATAAACCTATTTTTGTTAACTGTATTCAGAGGTATTTTAATGTGGTCTAGCTGTATTTGAAGAACTAATGTCTGTGTGTGTAAATCTTTCATCTTCCCAGCCTACTGTGCAATTACAGTATTATATTTGTAAGGTGCATTGGGATGCTGTAGACATAGAAGCAGATTTTATATTGTCAGGTATTCAAGGTACTGTATATTTCTCAGGATAGAGAGAAAAAACACAGAACTGTGCACACTCAATGAACTTTTCAAAATGAAATATTTGAATGGAAGAAAAATAGGTAACTCTACAAAGAAAGTGATACTGACACTTAGAGTTCCTTTTTAGATAGTTTAGTTAGTCTTAAATTGTGCCAAAAGTTTAAAAGGACTGAGCTGTATAGTACTTCTGCTATGAGTACATGCCAGCTAAATTCTAGGAACCTTACAGGCCCCTAGTTTAATTAAAATGATCACAAAAACAAGATTTATGCCACATCTTCTTCAGCTTCTCCCCTGCAGAGGGTTTGTGGAGGTGATAGCTACTTGATAATGATGCACCATAAGAAGACAGCAGCATATTTATGTTGTTCAGAATATGTAGGAGGCTCTGGAATGAGAGGAAAGGTGTTTCTATGAAGTGAGGATGACAAAGCGGATGAAGTCCTTACCTGTGTTAGATTACCATTAATTTTCCATGGTTATGGAACCACTGTAGAGCATTTTGGCAACATATTTGTGGCAGGCTTCCTTACTGTCTCACTGGAGGCAGAGTCTCTTAAATGTTGTCAGCAGGAAGACAGATGTGTCCATAGAGATCCCTAGGGTAAGGCCAGTGTAAGACTGCAGCCACCTAGCAGGCCATACGTTCTAGGACAGGCTTTGATTTTGCTGAGTTGGCCAGAGGCTGCAGCGTGCTTTTGTGCTGACACTAGGTTGAATAAAGAGGTAGAAGATAGGCCCATATAGCTTCACACGTTCCCAGGGAAGGTAAAGGTTGTGCTCTGCGTTGGCAGTGACAGGAATATGTTTTTTGTTTTCACAACGAAACTGCATCGTGGTACAAGGACAGGTTTGGATGAAATAGAATTCTACTAAACACAAGAGGAAGTTGGTTTTCTTAGGTGTCTTTTCTTTTTCAATTTGACCTCAGATTATCAGTACAAATATTTTATGGTAACTTACTGCATGAAGTGAGCTGAATTTACGAGTGCCTTTATTCACTTTTGTAAACATGTTCTTTTAAGACCAGCTTCCCAACCAGTGGGTGGTAAGCTGGCTGTTTCTGCCTCTGACGCCTAGGGTTTTTCAACCAATTTGAGTATTGGAATGTGGTGAATACAGCACGAGGCATAGCTTGTGATTTAATAAAAATGGTACCGTGCTGTCCATCATAGCATGTTATTCATACATCCATATATATGTATGATCTTGGGGACTTTTTATACATTTGCATTTGGTCAAGTGATATTTAATAAATAATTTGTTGATTCATATGGCTGTTTCAAGGAACTAAATAGAAATCAGACAACTTATTTTAAGAAAGCATCTGAAGTTGTTAATGAACTCTACTATAGCATACTACTGTAGTAGAGAGCATTCATTAATTGCTATGTACATTTTTTAATATCTGTATAAAATGACACAACTGCAACATATTTGAACTGTGCCAGAAATCTGAAGCAATTTGATCTCTGTCATATAATCAAAATTACCTCTTTAACACGCCTAATTGAATTGTATAGCGCAATCAGCATCTACTGCAGTAATTTAAAATATCACTGAAGTTTAATTGCATTGTAAGCAAAAATTTAAATCTACAAAATAAAATTATAATTGGTAGAAGTTTGTGTGTTTTATTGCACCATTGTTTATTTTACCATTGGTCGTAAATATAGTAGCTTTTTCAAGTACAGGCCATTTAAAGGAGGGGATAGGGAGCGTAACATCTTTAGGAACAACAGATGGTTATTTGTGACCTACAAAACTGCTACAAAAATCCAGGGTCCAAATTCATGCATAGTGTCGTCATAATTTATTGCAGTGTTCTCATTAATGTTCTGTTACTTCTCCTTGGCAATTGGTCAAGTTGAG
Source organism: Numida meleagris (assembly GCF_002078875.1). Classification (NCBI taxonomy): domain Eukaryota; kingdom Metazoa; phylum Chordata; class Aves; order Galliformes; family Numididae; genus Numida; species Numida meleagris. Next base: position 37,386,787 of record NC_034413.1, on the reverse strand, counting down.
GTTTGTAACAGCGTCTTCACTTGTTTATGCAAAATTACAGTATATTTGTAGTTGCATCATATATTTATGGTGCATGAACATAGATACTATTTTATACCTCGTGAAGGATTGATTATCTGTATTTTAGACAGTACTTCTGGTTTTTTTTGAAAACCAAACAGGAATATATTCTGTCATTATGACGTGATGCTGTGAGACAAGACTCAGGTCAGTGCATTCAGAATTGCTACCGGTAAAAAAGCATTGGATTTATTCTTCCATGGGTGATAACTTTATATTCACGATTCCTGTTAGTGGCAGTCAGAGTAGATTTTTAAAGTCCAGGCATGTTGGTACCGTTACAGATTTGTATCTTAGAGTAGTAATATTGCATAATTTTAAATTAAAGAATTAAAATTAATTGCGTGTATTAAATTGTATTCGCCCCATCAAGGAGTTATAAATTAAAAGTTGAATGATCATTGCATTGTTTTGAGACTAACTGAACTTAGCACTCAGGACTATTAGTATCTTCATGTACTAGCATCTTTTCACTGTGGCTCCTCCCTCATCTTATTGACTCACAGGAGGCTGTTGGTCCTGCTGTTATCCCACAGGTAAGCAAAAGAAGAGGCTGAAATGACGTTTCATGAGATGGTAGAAGGAATGGAAGAAGCTGCAAGCAGTATTTCTGCATGGCATAGATATCCTCCCAAAGATGGGTGAACAGTTTATTTTGATGACTGTTCTTTTCTATGGAGTTGGAGTGTTTTCGATTCAGTGTGGGTGCAGAGCATCCTAAGTCCACTTATCTTTCTGTGGTCAGTCGTTGGAGTTCCTTGTGCAAGCTCTCAGTCCTCTAAGCAACCATGCAGCTCAGTGGGCTTCACAGGCATTTTATCTCGTAGGTTTGCTGTATGTTGATAGGAATCTGTGATCTCCTTGAGTGTTGTGGCTGCCTGTGACTTCCCTGGAGAGATCACTTCCTAAAGCAAAGTATTCTGAAACACCCGAGCATGCCTCTTGTGCCCGTAGAGTACTCGCTTTGTTCCTCCTTGGTTTTGAGTACTTAGATGAATGTGTCTGTCTCTGGTGTACAGATCACATTAGAGTTCCCACATGAATGGCATGTTTTGCGTTAAGAGCGTCATCCACAGTGATGTTGCTTTAAACTGAGAGATGTAATTAACTGAGGTGCTGAGAAGTTTTTAAGCTTCACCAGAAGCTAAAACGTTGCCTTTGTTTTATTTCTGTGGAGTTTGGCAGTACATTTTGTGAAGAGTAAGGCTTTTTCTTTTGATACCTTTACTTTTCGAAATAGCAGCAATAAAAATTAAACAAGCTGTAGTACTAAAAATTGGAAGAAACTTGTTAGCTTTCAGTGATGGAGCATTTCATAATTGTTAGCTTCCTCTCATTCTTCAAATCTCTCAGATGATAAATAATCGAGAAATATGGCTGTAATAGCCACAATAAAAGAAACCAAATATTAGCGTGGTGCAGTAGCTTTCTGTCTTTAAGTTTATCCCCTTTATGGTAGATGATTTCTGTAAATTTCAATGAGTGCTAATAAGAGCTCTAGACAAAAAAAGTATTGAGTGTCTGTGATACCGCTGTATTTACAGTGCTGCTGCCTTCCAGGTTCCTTGTTGCATAGGCAGCGGCTGTAGAAGGCTTGTTTTGTCACACCATTGAAACTGCCATTGTCAGGAGCAGTTTTGGTTTCAAATTTACTGCTAGCACAGTACTCTGACGTTCACAGACTCTGAAGAGTTGCATGAAGACAGCAGCCTTGTATATAACATCAGAGCAGCTCTAAAGGAGCTCTTGTAATTAATCTGACTTTACAACCTATTATATCCTATCTTCATGTTTATTTAAAAAAACACACAAAAAAACCCACCGAAAAGACAAGCTGTCAGAGTTATATACTGAACAAGGGGGATTTATGTTGCCACAACCTTTGTAGGTGATTTTTCGGTTTTTATTAGCAAGCCAGGCAAGATGTAGTATGCAGTAAAAGTTTTACTGTGCTCTCCTGCTATTGCTTTCAACTTCCTTTCCTTATATTTCAGATGTTTGTGATATAATTGTAGTCATGATTAATATAGTAAAACAAGGTGTAAACTTGTTGTAGTACACTCAGTATAGATAGACATTGGCACTTTCTGAAATTGAGTTGTTTTGATGTAAAGTATCAGGCAACACAGAGAACTGAATATTTTGCTGATGGCATTCTGTTCACTGGATGCACTGAATATCTTCAGAATTTTTTTACGATCTGCTAGAAAAAGATATGCTATTCCTTCAGTTACAGAAAATATGAAGAAGATGGAATAATTCTGGTTGACCATATTTTATATTAATCTTCTGTCAGTGCTGCAGCAAAGCAATTAATACTAATTCAATAAATATCTGGTTAGCATTTCATTCTTTTAGAAGCAACTAAAACTAAAAATTACACTCAAGCTAAGAACTCAGAACAGAGTGGAATATGAGAATTTTTATCACGGGAAAGAGAGAAATAGGCATTGTTTCGAATCTTTTGTAAAAACTTACTTTGAACCTGGAAATAAGTTTAAGTAATGTCCTGTGTCATCTTAATAGTGGCTTATATTCACATCTTTCACCATGAATTCTCTGATTCTTGCAATAATTCTAAGTATAGGGGAAATAAATAGATTGGAAATCTTGTGTTACACTTTGCTTTTTTAAATATTCTTGCTCGACATATCATAGAATCATAGAATTGCTCAGGTTGGAAAAGACCTTCAAGATCATCAAGTCCAACTGCAGCCTAACCATACTGCCCTAACTCTAACAACCCACTGCTAAATCATGTCCCTGAGCACCACATCCAAACAGTTTTTAAACACATTCAGGGATGGGGACTCAACCACCTCCCTGGGGAGCCTGTTCCAGTGCTTAACAGCCCTTTCTGTAAAGAAGTTTTTCCTGAGATCCAAACTAAACCTCCCCTGGCACAACTTGATGCCATTTCCCCTTGTCCTGTCACCTGTCACCAGTGAGAAGAGACCAGCCCCGCTCTCACTGCAATCACCTTTCAGGTATTTGAAGAGTGCAATGAGGTCTCCTCCCCTCAGCCTCCTCTTCCCCAGACTAAACAGCCCCAGTTCCTTTAGTCTCTCCTTGCAGGGCATATTCTCCAAGCCCTTCACAAGCCTTGTTGCCCTTCTTTGGACCTGCTCCAGCACCTCAATGTCCTTTCTGCACCGAGGCGCCCAAAACTGAACACAGTACTCGAGGTGAGGCCTCACCAGTGCCAAGTACAGGGGCAGGATGACTTCCCTAGTCCTGCTCACCACACCATTCACGATCCAAGCCAGGATGCCATTGGCCTTCTTGGCCACCTGGGCACACTGCTGGCTCATATTCAGCCGACTGCCCATCAGCACACCAAGGTCCCTTTCCATCAGGCAGCTTTCCAGCCACTCCTCCCCAAGCCTGTAGGGTTGCCTGGGGTTTGTTGTGACCAAAGTGCAGGACCCGACACTTGGCCCTGTTGAAGCTCATACAGTTTACCTTGTCCCATTGATCCAGTCTATCCAGGTCCCTCTGTAGTGCCTTTCTACCCTCCGGCAGATCAACACTCCCTCCCAACATGGTGTCATGACAAAAAAAACTTTTTTTTTTTAATATTTGGATAACCAAAATTCATTCATTGTTAGTAATTAAAGTTCCCTTGGTTTATAAATTTGTATCTTAAAATTTCTTCTGCTTTATTTTTGTTGTTCAAATATGTGGGTTCTTGGTAATTCTTAGCTTGTGATAATTGAAAGCTGTGATAATTTGGATAAGAACTGAGATGTAGTGTAAAACTGAGGCGCTATTTGGACACTATTTTTTTAATTTTGAGTAGCGCTGTTGATTTCCGTGGAATGACTTTGACATTTAAGAACTAAAATATGGAAAATGCTATATAGTGAAATTTGGTTCCTCTAAAAAAAAAAGAAAATGCAGAAGATATCCTCCGTAATGTAAGAAGAACTGATTTTTGAAGAGACTTGAGCAACCAATTCTTAAATTTTTTTTTTCATCTGTTTATAAGTTTGAGTGAAAAGGTAAATGAACTGGTGTATAAATGTAGCTAGCAGTGATTAGTGCAGTTCTTGACCAAGAATAAAAGGGCACAGATATCTTTGATTTGGAGAGCAAGAATAGCACACTTCCTTGAATTTATTTCGACAATAACACAAGTCAGAATATTTTACTGAGGTGTGGACCAGTGCAGTATCTATGCTGTAAGAATGATATCATTTTATTACTTAGGTTTAATTTCTGATCAAAATATCTAGTGTTTGTTTGAAATTATGTGTATGGATACACTGGGAGATGTGCTGATGATTGTGCCTCTGTGCGCGTGTAGATTCAGTCTGAGAATGACCTTTGTAATTTTCAAATCAGAACTGCCACCGATGCTTTAGAGCTGATTAATTTTTTGCAAGGAGAAATAGATTGCTCCTCCTCTTCCCTCCCCAGAGGACTTGGATCCACCAAATGACTGGCAAATGATCCTTGCCTCACTTAAACTTCTTTTATGTCTTTGGAATGAAAGAAACTAAACTTGATGTTTTTGCTGGCTAGTTTGTGTAGACTTCAATTTCTTGCAACTGAATAGAGAAGCCTAGAACTATGTAATAATGTTACAAACAAGGCCAGGCTGTTATTTAGATAAACTGATTTGGATGTTTCTTGTTTTGTATTACAGTAGGTTACATTTATTCTCAGCTGTGGGATGAATTCCACTTTTCTTATTGTCTTTTGTTTGTTTTGACAAAGGAGAATCTCTTGCATCTTCCTCAAGAAAAACATTCATTGCTGTCAGAAGCAAAACAATGCTGTCTTCACGTAAAAATTCAAGACAAGAAAGAAGCTTTAAGGGTGAATTGTCTAAATTGCATAACCATTCCCACCAAAGCAAGATTTTTATCTTATCAGGGAGAGCTAATGGTCTGAGACTCCCAAGACAGAGCGTGGTTTGTAAGCTCTTGTAGAGAATTTCTGCTTGGTTTGCAGTAGATCACTAACTTCTCTCATACCACATGTCAAAGCTCAAGATCTTACCTGGAAGGAAAAAAAAATAAAAGGATATTCAGCTGTTGGGGTCTGTTTTTATGTTTCAACCTGTGAGGAACTAGAGCAGGGAATGCTTTTTTAAGTTCATGTAACTCTGGTTTCTGTAGAGCTCTCAAGGTAAATCATGAGTACTGGATCCTTAATTACGTGGGGGTATGGATGTGTTTCCATTATTGCCTTTGCCAAGGATCTACCGTTTGGATATCTTCCCTCTGCCTACAAAGCAAATGGAGTTGATGGTGCTTACTCTTCCCTGTTAGTATTTTTGACAGCCATGGAGATACTACATGTAAATGAAGTGTGTGTCATGGCTAATTTTTCTCAGTGGCCAACAGTCTGTTTCATCTGTAACTTTAGATAACAAAGATAGTTGTAGTTTCAAAATGACAGTCTGGGCAGGTACAATGCACCATTTGCTTCCGCTGTTGTCAGTGACTGAGGACGTGCATTCAGAATGGTTATGGTTCACAGAGATTCTTTCTAGGACACTATTTTGCATTTAATGTTCCTTGCCTTTGATGATAAAGTAACAGGATGTTTAATTTCACAAGTAGGAAATGCATTACTTTCTCTTTCATACTGATATAAGAGAACACCTTAATAGCTTTTCATGTTTGTCATAGCACTAATGTCTAGTACATAGCAGATACAAGAGTCAACAAAACCCAATATATTGCAGCAACAGACTGGGTATATTTTAACTGGCTTCTGCTGCTGTGTTCTGGGGGGCACTTGTCTCAGCACTTCACCTGACGGTGGCAAGTGATCCCGCGGTTCATGCTGTTGAGGCCCTTAAGGCTGAGCCATAGATATGAATGATCTGTACAGCTGAGTCTGAATCTTGTGTTCTAGTAAAATAAAAGATTATCACAGCACAGGAGGTCAAAATTACCATTTCAGAAATAAATGCACCAGACTTCATTGCATTTTTGATGAGGAAAAAGGATAAATAACTTTTTGTTGACACTGTATTTTGTGAAGAATAATAGAAATACTAATATTTCATATTATCCTCTTTTTAAATATATTTGTGAGTTTTTCAGCAATAATTTACAGTAGTGTTTTCTGAAATAATATCTATTTTTTCTACTGAAAAGACTTTTTCAGTCACTTTTATTCAGAGTACCTTAGTTCAAGCTTTCCTGGAGCCAGTTTGCCCTGAAACGAGTAAATCTGATTACATTTACAAATTTTTAGTTACTGAAAGGGAATGAGGTAGTTTACAAAAAGACTGTTGATTTCTGTGCTTGATTAATGTCATAATTCTGGTAGTGCAAATTTGCAGTTCTTGAAGGGTGACATTTCTGAAACAAGCACAAACAGCTTCTTGAATTTGCATGAAGGCAGTGGCACAGACTTGGAGTTCCTGATTTTTATTTAATCTCATTAGTTTGCCTTTTAGCCTTTGTATAGTAAATACTGCAAACTCAACTGCTCCTAGATTTGGAAAATGTATGGATTTTTCTTGGGACTGTTTTCAGAGGCCTGCAGGAATATTATGCCTGAAAAGTAATCAGAACTTGACTTGTATTTCTGCAAAAATATTTTTAGCCACAAATGTGTTATTTCTTCGTGGAATGACAGTGCAAGATTAAAGTGGTTTGGGAGCTTTACATATCTATTTTCTAATTTTGAACATTTCTGTTTGTTTTTCTTTACCCTGCATAATTTAACTTCTCTCCCAAATTGTCCTTATACACGAGATACAAGGAAATCTTACTTCTGTTATCTTACATAAGTTTCAAACAGAATCTTGAGAATTTAGATGTTAATTGGAGGTTGATTTTCCTTACTGATAGCTGTATTGCTACTTTTAAAAACATATACAGTCCACTCTCACAGGAAGAAATCAGAAGTAGATATGTAAATTGCTTAGTCAAATGAAGATACAGATAGCATGTATAAACATTTAAAATTGTGCTCTGTGTAAATCCTCCAAAATCCCACTGCTTTTCAGAGCAGGTTTGCAGTTCTTTCTAGGCTCCTCTTTTTTACTTAGAGTGTCACTAAAAACAAGTGCAAGTCTAGAAAACTACATTTAGATGGCTAATCCGTGAGAAATGGGTGGTTCAGGGTATACGTTTAATTAACACCTCACTAAAAGATACAGGCGCCTTGTTGATACCAGAGTTAAGACAAGAAGGATGATTTTGACCATCAGAGGATGATTTTGGTCATCTACTCTGCAGAATCTCCCTAGGTTCTGTCATCCTTTTCAGTCAGAAGAAAGGCAAGACCAATGCCCTAGGTTTCTCACCATTGGCAGTCCATGCCATTCTGCAGATTTGGAATCTGTTGTTCTGGGAATGGAATATCTGAGAATTATTAAGGCTGCTTGAAGCTAAAGTTTTACCTATCTATTAATTCTTTCAAAAAAAAAAATGCACAGAAGATAATAGAAAAGTTTTTCTGTGAACAAAATGAAGCATGTAGCTTCTTATCTCCAGTGGGGGAAAATAATAATAGCTTAGGTGGGACAAAACTTACATCAGTGTCTGTGATCAAGTATGTGAGGCATTGAACATCTAAAGCTTTTGTCAGACCCGGTCTTACTTTTTAATAGTCAAGTTTAAAAAAGCAATAAGAAACAAAAGAACACCACTGGATTTTGTACTGATTTTATTAGGCTTACGTGTAAGATTGAAGCCATAGGCCACTGAAAAATATGTTTCAGGTCTCATCTGTAATAGTTACACTGGTACTGATCATTAAAGTCATTGGCTAACATTAATAGTAATTCCGATAATCATTTAAAGAGTTTGATTCAGGGTTATAGCATCCTTACAGGACATGTAGTGTAGAAAGCTTCTGACGTGGGAAACAGAATGATATTCTCTTGATAGTCTGTAATTTTGAAAATTGCTGCATGCTTATTCCTCTAAATTAACAGAACTGTTGTCATCAAGTTAAGTACAAACAGAAAAAAGTAGATACCCCTGCTGTGTGTGCACATTTTCAGATTAAAATGCATAGATTTTATTCCATTCTTAATCTTAGTTGTTGTGGGCATTTTAAATAGTACAGTAACTTCATTCTTTTAAAGTTTCTCACAGCAGGATGTCCTGAAAATGCTGAAAACAAGAAGGATCACGAGTCTTTAGAAAACTATAGTCTTTGTAAGTGATCTTGTAATGACTAGTGTAGTACTTAAAGTATATTGTGTGCAGTTACCCTCCTTACGTTCTTTAATGACAGTCTATTTTTAATAAATCTGTTAAGCTGGGTTAATTAGACTTGGTAATAAATCTAGTCCAGTCTTAAAAAATACACGCTGATTCAAAGTTGATCTGTAAGGATTGAGTATATGTTTATATGTAATTTGTTTTATTGGCTTTGTAGTTACAAGAAAAATGTAGTTTGAAGAATACAGATCTGCCTTCCGCTCAATTCCGGAGTAACAGATTTTTCTCTTGCTGTGGAGAATACATTCAAGTTACTTTAAAGTACGTGTTTAAGCTGCTGCTCAAATGCAGCGAAAGACTTCATATTCAGATAATGATTGATATATAGTAGCTACGTATCAAAAAGATTTTCTATCAAGATGTAATATCAGTTCTCTTCAGCAGAGTTGATCTTTTGAAGAGATGTTATGAGTTTCAAATACTGCTCTGTGCAGTTTACCTGCCTGAAGTCCTGAGCAGTTATTTCAAGCTGATTGTATATGATATGTGCAGATGATGTCCAAACAGCCATCTGATGTCTGTTACTTTGACTTGGCTGTCAGAAAGAAAGGCCATTCGTTCTCTCTGATTCCCTCTTACCTGGCAGAGCCAGTCCTGACTTCAGGTGTTTTAGTATTGTCTTTAAAATATCCTCTTTAGTTTTCAGTGTTCTAGTATTCTCATGTCTGCTACAAATATATCTGAAGGATGTGGGTCTTTGTACGAATCCAGTCCTACAATGTATCCTAAGCATGTTATCCATGAGTCTTTGCTGAGCCATTCGCTTCAATCAACATCTGATTTTTGCCTTCCACTATCTGTTGATGAGAATGTTTTTTGTGATGTTTGTCATTTTTATCAAATGAGATAAGTGCATATACCATACTCTTTGGGTGTCTTGTAGAGGAAATTAACTTCAGGATTCATTCTAAATTCATATCTAATGTATAATTATTTTCATCTGAATTAAAAAAAAAAAATCTTTTTCACTTGGGGCTACAGATTTCCAGGACAGAAACCTCCTTGCACAGCCTAAATGATAGATCTTTTTCTGTATTTTATGATGAGTGAACAAGAGCCTTGAAGAACAGACTTGGCTTCACATCTGTAACTGAATCTTGTAAGGGGCAGATTCAGTGCAGGCACTGTCTCACTTCATTTCTGCTTTGGAGAGGCTGATAAGAGGCTGCAAATCTGAAGCTTCCTGTTGGATGTAGTCAGTGGCATAGAACAGCACCAGCAGCTGACTAGGCAAATGTCTCATCAGAGCTGCACCCTGGGGTTCCAGTCCTCTCTTCAACAAGTGCTACTGTGCTGGTGAATTCTGTTGGAAACATGCTGCATGTGAAACTGGTTGAATAAGAAAAGGATCTTCTTGTCCAAGCAGTGTGTTCTGTATGAATACTCCCTGGGGTTACTTTTGGTATGGGTCTACATACATACATGAAGGAGAAAAAAAGGTTATTTACCTGTATCTGCTCTCCTTTGCGTTGTATTATTTATCTATACATACATGGTAACCTTCTCTCTCTGTTTCTGTCTCTTTTCCATTTAGAATAATAACAGAAACTATTCTATTTAGCTGATAATTTGGTGATTATATCATAGGTGATGTGGTGCTGAGCTTGTTACTAGGACTTTACTCTTTCCTTTTCTGCTTAGGAGATATATTGAAGACAAGGTGAATGAAATAAAATATAAATTGAGTAATTTGGGGAACGAGAGGGAAGTTCATCCATTCTAAGTTAGTTGAAGGAGCTCTCTAACTGTCAATGAAATGAAAGGGTTTCTAAAAGTTAACTGTAGAACACGAGGTGGTACAGTGCAGGATAGAGCACTACATCTTCTGTTGGTAGTTTCATACTTTTTAAAGAAAAATAATTAATTTACTTGAAATCTAATTGGTATTAACTTTTGTCTCCCTACCAGCAAATACTTACTGAAAGCAGAGATCATGAATTGCACAGAGATGATTTTCTTACATGGATTTTTGTATTCTTCTAGTATGAAGTACTTAATTTATGATAAAAACATCAGGCCAAGTTTGTTACTTATACCTCCATCATTGCACAAACTCAGTTATGAGTTTAAATTTCAGAAGAATTTTATTTGCCACTTTCAACTACAGACACCAGTCTTCCAGATATGCCTGTGTTCATCTTTAACAATATGTATCAAGATAAAATCAGGACAATAGTGATCTAGTAATTCATAAAAATTGAGCAGAGGGGAAAAATAAAGTCAAAAAGTAAGACAAAATTGTGCTTTTAAAGTTAACGTAACTAGTAGTACATTGCATGAACTTAGGCAACTTTTCTGAAAATTAATCTCTTTTTTTTTCCCCTCTAGGATTCGGAGTTCCCTGTAGATACGCAAGTGAACCCATCCCTTGCTGGTGCCAAGAAGTACAGTCGATCCCTGAAATACGGAGAGTATAAACTGAGCAACACTTTAAAACTGCATGACTCAGCAGTGAGCTGGTAGGAGCCATTAACAGTACATCTATTTTATTGTTAAATATATGTCGAGTCTTATTTTTCAGCAGATCATTCAGAAGCTTTTATTTAATTTAAATTTTCAGAAAACAATCAGCCCCAGTTGGGGGGAGATTCTCTGAAGAATTTAATAAAGTGGAGAAAATGATCTTGAAATTTAGAAGCATGAGTTCAGAAAAATATGTAAGCAGAACTATTTACAGATTGTGGTTCATCTTTTTTGTAAGAAGGGTGGGATTCAGTGAGCAGATACAAAACTTGGGAACCAGAGATGTCTATAAAGTCTAGTTCCAGAATGCTGAACTAAAATGCTGAGTATCTTTGCAATTTGTGTTTGGTTACAGCTTATTCCCTTGGGTCAAAAATCAGAAGAGTTAAAATTTAGATTAGTTAGAGCGTGAGTAGCCTGTAAGCAATGACATTTCAGGGCTTGCTAGCTACAGGCAGAAAAAAAACAAGTTAGCACTAATATGATGATTCCAAATTGTCTAATTATGATTTTAGTCTTTTTTTAAACCATTCACTGTTTTTATCTTTCAGGTAAGTTTTATGTAGCATGATACTTTTCTTACTGTACTCCAGCTGCTAGTAGATTACTTCTGAGGGTGTCCCTGTAGAAACAAAACAAAAAAACAGTATTCATAGAGTTAATGTTAGTAGCTTAATTTCTTGTTGCTTCTAAGAAACATAATCCAATTTAGTTATGTTTTAAAAGTCTAAAAGTGTGGGCAATTTTCATGCAGGGTGAAAGTTTGGCAGTTGACTGACTTCCCCAAACATCAGTGTTGTGAAGAAATAAGATTATTCTGTACTGTTTAAATGGTGAAATACCAGAGCCAAGTAAACCAGTGACATAAATTAGAAAATGCTTTTTGGGTTAGGTGAGTGTCAGGTAAATCTTGTCTGTGAAAAGGGGAACCATCTTTATACATTTAATAACTGTAATGTAAAACTCTCAGGCTTTCAGTTGACTGCCCTTATTTTGTACTGTTTTGATCTAGCTTGGCAGGTTTCCATCTTAGTCTCTCAAATACTGGATTCTGGTTTTCCATCTGGCTAATTCTAACTTCAAATACTTAAGGTAATATTTTGAATAATTTTCTCCTGTCTTCTACAGTCATATGAGACCAAGTGGGAAAGAAGTCTGTGTTGCTACTTTGAGGAGACAGTAGCAAATCCACCTGAAACATTAGTGAGTTAGTGGGTTTATCAAAAAGCAGTCAGTGCAAAAATGGTGTAGTGGTGAAAAAAAAAACAGACTGGCAGAGAAGGAAAACTCTTCCACCCTGCAAGATTTTCAGTGAGTCAGGTAGAATAAAGATTAAAATGTAATCGTTACACTTATCGCAAGACTTACACAAGAGGCAATAGTGTTAACAGTTTTCATGTTAATGTTTGTTAAGTTTCCTTTTACCTACAGTAGAAAGTGAGATTTGTGTTATAAGTTACTTTTATATTTTATTGCAAATTACTTGTAAGTATTAAAATACATAATGTGTAATTTTAAGTAGTGATAGCTCATAAGCTCATCAAGGAAGGACACTTCTACCTAAATTTTGCAGTTAATGTGTACTTGAACAAAAACAGGGTAATTGTAATATGTGTTCATGTAAGAATATTCTTTGTATCCCTTATCTTTTTTGAATGATATTTTTATATCTTACTGAAAGCATTACTCTAGATCTTTATATCCAGCGCTTCTAGTTATTGCTAGAAGAGATGGTTGTATGTACTGGAAATTCTGAGTACTTCCCACTGTTAATAAATGGATGTCACACCTTGAGGATACAATATCACTCAAGAAAGTAATTTAGTGGTTAAAAGTGAATTGGATGTCTTTAGACTTATGTGGAAAGTCTTTAACAACTTGCTTCAAGAAACAGCAACTAAATTAGAAAGAACAAAAAACAGTTTTGGAGTATTTATTTAATTTCATGTACTGACAGTATGATACTGACTTTCATTGGAAGATAGTGCTTTAAGGAAAGTGAGGGCTCGGGATAGAGCTCTAAAGTGATTTGAAATGCTTGTTTAAAAACGTAAAAATATAAAAGCATGAAAAGCAAAAACAGAAAGTTAAAATGTTCTTGCAAAAATGTAATCACTACAAACAGACTGTAACTGAACCTCTCATTTGCTTAGAAATCTCTTTATGAACACAGTGGATTGCAGTTTCTACAAGTTTAACTATGAAAAAGAACATTTAAAACTCCTAGCCATTTTAATTAAAAAGCTTTTCCTGTCTGTATATCACTACCATCATGTTAACACTAAAGGCTGTATTGTTGCGTAGTTGAGTAAAGGTGGGTCATTTTGGACAGTATCTCCTCTGGAGTATTTTTAACACCCTTCCCTATTTGAAGCAAATTTGACAGAGGAATAAAACACTGAGTGTTCCTGTGTGTTTCAAGAAAACAGATCTTTATGTTGAAGAAAAGGACACTTTTAGTACCCCGCTGGCAGCAGACGGTGAAGAATTTAAATGGGGGAGAGAAGAGGCAAATACTTAAGTTTGGGGAAAAGTTTCGGATGGAGATCAGACCTTATTAGATGCTATGGAATCTTGAGGCATACAGCTAACGCACGCAGAGCTTTGGTGATTGTTTTTAGTTTGATGGAGCAGCTATTCAATCCTGGTGCAACTTTCCTCAGAAGTCCAAGAGGTTATTAAATGCATAAATTGTGTTTTTTTCAGAGAAAAATGACTTGAATTAAATTCTCTGTATAGGGAATTAAATGAAAATAATGCATTTGAAGAAATACTGAACTTCCATTAAACTTACTTGAAGTAATGATGATTGTGCAGGTTTACAGACGGAAGATAGAGAAACCAATAGCTACTAGATGAGAATTGTGTCTTGTAGTTGATAGGATAGATAGAAAACATCCTGTTGACTTAGGAGGAGACCAGATCTACTTTTTTGATTTAGGTTTTGCTTACCAGAACCAATGTCTAATAAAGATAGAACAGAATCTGTTTTGTATATGTATTAATAGAATATTTTACATTTCTGTAGAAAATACAGCTCTGGCAAATCCAAATTCAGACTTTTTACATGGCTTCAAGCTTCAAGACCTTCAATTTAACGCCTTCCCTTGGGTAGGGAAAAAAATCCCTTGGGAAACCATGTTTGCTTTTTGCCAAACTGAATGTTTCCCACTTCTCAAATCTTCACATAGGCACTCTTCTGCATTAAGCTCACATTTCTCTAGTGTCCTTGCAAGTATCCTAGTACATCTTACTCTGCCTGCAAGAAAGGCTGTAAGATCTATAATGCATAAATGATCTTCAAAGTCTTACTTGCTTACTGTCCATTTTCTCCTTACTTGCTGTCTGCCTCCCAAGGGGTTTGAATGGCTTACCAAGAAAGATACTTCTGTGTTACTCTGTGCAGTACATCTGTCACCGTTCTTATAGTTGTCACTTGGGAAAAGAAAGATGCCTATGCAGACATTATTCAGTGCATTTTTAGTGGTTAGTACGGTGTTGGAAAATAGAAAAACATCATGTATTGTGTTGAACTAAAGTGCAGCTGAAAAAAACCAGCAGTAATGGCATGAGTTTGAGATTTTGCATGATTTGATTTAATATATTTTGTAGTTAGAAAAAAAGTCATTTCTCTTGTTTATTTTTTGTTTGTTTAAATCTTAGACCAGAAAATGAATGTTGTGAAAATGGGTATTTGCTATTTTCTTGTGACCTTTTTTAATACCCTTAACCTTTTCTTGCTTTTTTGTTAAAATTTTAAGATGTCTTCTCTTCCTTCTCCTTCCTGCCCATGCATCACAAACATAGGTTACAACTCTCCATTCAAAGCTTATTTGATGTTTATCAGGAATGGCAATTGTTTTAAAAATGCCTTTTGATTGAGGGTAAAACTTACAAAGTGTATGGCCTAATATCTCAAATGTATACCTGTACAAATAGAAAATGTATATTATTGTTTACAAGTAACTTAATGTTCCCACATCTTTTATTCCTGTTCCATATTTTGTAAAAGAAAAAGAATATCAAAAACGTTCTGCCTGGGCACAGTAAAGTACGAAGCTGGAGATAAGTATAAAGAAAAGCAAATATAAAATGTTTAGCGATTATCTAGGCTTTCCTGATGGACCCAGTAAAAGATAACTTTTCTATAGGGACTAATTCATCATTATATCTTATTATGCTAGTTTTCCCCATTTTTTTTTATCAGTGGATTCCAGATGAGATTTTTAAAACTTATCTCCTTGGGAACCATGCAAATTGACTTGCAGCATAAAATGTGTAGGTGATTTTATGAGGCTTATTCAAAAATTGAAATTAAAGTTAGTCTTGTGGTACCTTGTGCATAGTTATAGAGGTGAGATTGAACAAAACTACAAACTCCTGCACCCTTTCCCTTTTAGCTCCTCTACTACTTTTTTTCCTCCTTTACATATAAATACCGATGTATTGGTACACAGATGTATGTGTACATATGCATACAGAGGAATGACCTTTGCTGAAAGAATACTTTGTGAGTGTTAACATCAGGAATTTCCTTTTGGACTAGTCTTAAGTTTGTTGTAGAATACAATGGTGCAGATTTCCGTTTTTTCTTTAGAGTTTCAAGCTGATGCAGAGAGAATTCTGCAGTCATGTACAGAGCCATGCCACTTGTTTCAGTGTCCCGCTTTAAGTCTCTTTTAGGCATACCTCCCAGGTTTATTCTCATGTTGGCATACCTCTCTGTTTTCAATTTCATTCTCAGACTGTTGTTTTCATGAAGGGTGGGAGAGGCAGACCGGTAAGATTTGTTGCGCATGAACAAGGTAACAGAAGTAGTGTAGATCAGTTTGTAAGCAAACATCTTGATAGTTTTTCTTCCACTACCTGTCCCAATTGGAGAGAGTTCCATGTTAACAGTTCAAGAGCGCTTTATTGTCACTCCTTGATTTTCTTCTTTATTGTGATGCCTTACACTTCTGACAATGGATAGCTTGATGGTTTGCTGAGACTGCTGCTTGTCAAACTGATGAATGTTGTCTCCCTTTTTCCTGTATTCCAACCATTTGTTTCCATCTCTGTGTTTTTGTACAGCTGGTGAAGTAATGTCATTTTGTTCTGTCTGTGTGATGCCAGGCAGAATACGGTCCATCTGCCAAGAGGTGATCAGTCATATGAATTGTACTGTGTCCTGAGAGAACACAAGCTAGAAAAAAGGAGGATTAGAAGTTCAGAATTCATAGGGTGAAATTCCTCATCAAAGAGGAAAAATTTAGGGAGGTGGCGAACTCCCTAATTTATTATTTAAACCCTCTACTTGACTCTCCAAGGCATTACAAAATAATTTTATTAAATTACATTTTTCCATTAACAGTAGAACTGGTTTTGTTAATTGTGCCATCATGTGCTGATTTCTTGCATGAGCAGACAGAGTGAATTGGAGATTTGCGTTAGCAGTGTTACTTGCTGCTTAATTTTCCTGGGGAAATTATACCTGATTTTAGAGGTACCTGACATAGAATGTAGCTGCTGTAGATGTTTACCTCAAGCACAGCAGGATTTGAAGTCTTGGTGCGTGATAACTGTGGGGCATGTCTTATGATCCTTGCCCTCCCACTTCAGTGATTCAGCACTTACTCTTCTTTTTCTGTTCAGTTTGGTTAGTATCTTACTCATTCTTTTCTTAGAATGTGTGCTTCATACTCAAGACCCATGACTCCACGACTTTTAAATATGGTCTTTTCCACCCCCCTCTCCCCCCCCCCAAGTGTGAATTTCAGAACTATATTCCTGATGACTAAGATTTAGCTCCAGAATGGAATTTATTTTTCTTAACAAACTGGTCTGGAACCTGGTAGTATATCTGTTTTTCTGAGACTAACCATCCCAGCATGTAATCTTTCATGTTAGCACATTAAAAATATTTCTATAATTCGGCTGAGACAAAAAAGCACCTTTCTAAAAATCTCTTCAAGAGAGAAGGCACTTCTTTTCAAGGCTTAGGCATACTGCTAGAACAAATCTGTGTCCGTGTAATTCTGTAAGTAAACAGTCTATACTGTTGAACCTTTCAAAGATGTAATGCAAGGAATTTACTTTTTTATTAGAACTGCGGGTATGTCTTTTCTGTTACTGTTCTCCAAAACCCAAAGCTTTAATTATTCTTTCAATTTATACATAAAAGATTTTTATCAAAGATGAGGAAAGTGAGTCTCACCTTCATACAAATTGCTCAGTCCCCTGTTTCCTAGCTATGACTTATATTTTACAGAACATGTGATGGATTGAAAACTGGCTGGATGATTGTGTGCAGAGGATGGTGATCTGTGGCACAAGGTCTAGCTGAAGGCTGATCACTGGTGGTGTGCCCCAGGGGACTCTGCAGGGTTTGTTCCTGTTCAGCACCTTCATTAATGACCTGGCGGGTGGGACAGGGGCACCCTTGGCACTTTGCGGGTGGCACAGAACCGGGTGTGGCAGCTGACACCCCAGGGACCAGGGCAGTCTGGAGAGCAGACTGCAGGAACTTCGTGGTGTTCAACAAAGGGAAGTGTCCATGAAGTTGATGAGGAAATATAAAGGTGTGTTTCCACTCCAAATAAATGGAGATTTTGTCCTCCTGCCGAAGAACACATGACAACTCCAAAGCCACCAGGTGTGGTGGATACACCTTAAGATGTCCCTCCCTACAGTGGGCTGGGAGGAATATGCTGTGTCTGCCTTATTGCTCCCACTGCCTTTCTGTCCCAGTGGAAGCAATGTGGCTGATGTCAGGCACAGATTGGCAACAAGGTCCTTTCCCAATGAGCCCAAGGGCCATCTAACAGGCAGGTGGATGAGTTGTGCTCAAGGTGAGTTTGAGCTGCTCCCAAACTCGTGCATGCCAGCAGTGTCAGCTGCATGAGCCGGGATGGAAACTCAAGAGCTGAATCATGGAAGTGCCAGGTGACAGTGGGCTGTGCAGGTTTGATTTAGTTCTAATGCTCGGTGAAGACAGAGCCGGCATATCTGTGCATGTGCTCACGTGACTCTGCCTGCTTTGCTGGCTGAGCCACCTTTATCTCCCCAGTGTTCTGAGTGGTCACGTTATCCTTGTGGGGAATAATTCCTGCAAGATTATATACGGAGAAGATCCTGAAATTAAATTAATGTCTTTTGAGTCACAGCTCAGTGCTCTAGCTTTCCATTTCAGAGTATCACCATTTCCTATAGAAATTAAGTTCTTCATTTGTTCTGCATTTAGGCCCCATCATAACAGAGAGATTATTTCACGGACTTCCATCTGTTCATTATCATACAATGTCCCTGTAAGAGCTTTAATGCAGCTTATGAGGAAGAGGTACTTGTAGGGATATGTCAAATGTAGTTTAGCTCCTTGTAATGCAGTTTAATAAGGAGAAAAAGTGAGCTCTCCATGAATAATCAGTAAGCACAGCGCAGATCACACTTGGATAAGTTCTACGAGGGCTTGGTGTAGCGCTGGTTAGGAAGGCATGGCTCCTAGCCACAGCCTTCCGTCCCAGCATCGTCTCACCTAACATCAGTAATAGGGGGAGAGGTACATGTTTCCTCTAGCTCTGCATTTGCGTCTTCTCTCCATCACCTGGCAAAAGTTCCTTTCTGTTCCTCTCTGTAAGTTTTCTGGCTGCTGTATTTGTAAGGAGTTTGTTTCTCATTAGCTTTGCCTGCAGCTTTGACCACATCAGTGGCTCCCGTGGGAAGGCCTCAGCCATCACTTTAATGGGCAGCTTGAAACCATAACAGTAGTAATTTGAAGTTGTATTGTGTTCTTTTATGGTGTGCTCATGAAATGAGCGGGGTAGCTCTGTCATTTTGTTAGCAAACAAGCATCTTTATCAGAAAATAGAACATTTTCAGGGAAGGTCAGTGGAGGGAAAGTATATTTTTTATTAGTTACCTTCATAGTTTTTGAAGCAGACTTTGCAGAAAATCCTGAAACTACTTGATTATAAAGACACGATTGTAAAAAGATTGTCTTAACTTTATGAAGGTTCCTGCATATTCTCCGTAGACTGAAAACTATCATGCCTGGCAACTGTCAGCAATTCTAAATTTGGGTTATTATCTTTTTATTCCCCTATTTATTAGTAATCTGTGGACAAGAACAGGGTTGAATAGATTGGGTCGATAGTTTTCTGATCTTCAAGAAACAGCCAGCCTATGCTGAGCCATACATTCTGAATGATAAATACGCTAGTAACTAAATATTTCATTGAAATGTCCGTATTTTCAACCAGCAATTCATAACATTAAAAAAAAATAGTTTAACATTTGTCATATGGGATGAAATGCTAACTTAATGAAAGTTATTTTGAAAATAACTTTTATGCATTTCTTTTTATGATGTGTAAATAAGGTGTTGAGATTTTAGTGAAATGAAATATTTTAATGAGCTTGAAAAATAATTTGTATGAGAGAATTCACATTGTGGAAATCTATTTAAAAAAAGAAAGTGCTCAATTTGTTTTAGAACAGAAAAATGTTAAACTCCAGGATTTCCAGAAGGTGAATAATGCCTGTCTTTACACTTCAGTGTCTGATACGATTGTAATACCTATCTGCAGAAAGATCCTCAATTAATGTATAGTACCAGCATTTTTTTTGTGACTTGAAAATTCATTTACGTTTTTATTATGTTTTCAGTATCCATTCAGAACTATTCTTTGTCAAGAAATGTGGAAGGAGTGTTTGTCTAAGATCTTTTGTTTTGATTCCAGGTTTCAGTTTTTAATTTTTCTGGTATTTGGCAATGAATTTCCACGTATAAGGAAGGTCACGCATCTTTGGAAAAAGTATTTTTTTTTAAAGAAAAAAAACTGGTTTTTAGGTGATCATGTCAAGACTTTATGAATATTTGAGGCAGAAGGATAGATAAAAAAAGCCAAAAAGATACACAGTTTTCTTTCTGGGAAAGGAAGGAGTATTGCTGAACGGCATTTCTGAGAACCAGATTGTTCTATGTATAATATATTGTGATATTGTGAAAATGGAAGGGGAATCTAATGAAAATATGAGGAGAAGTATCTTTAACAATACTCAATTACAAGAATGGTATGCGCTGTTCCCTCAGGACATTCACGTGATGTGTGCTTAACTTTTAAGATACATTTTATGTTTTTTTCAGGTACTGTATTTTATGTGCCATGGAATAATCTTTAAACTATTGTAGAATTGTTAGGATTATTCCACATGGCCACACAATTCTAGGATTTTGTCCAAGGCAGTGGAAATGAAAAAGCATGCATGGTCTTAGCTAATTTTGTATGCTCCTCATCAAGATCAGAATGCATACAGTTCTGCGTTTAAAATAATGGGGGATTGCGTTTTCTTTATGCTTGCCAGGTGTGCCTGCCTAAAAAATGAGGCAGGACAGCACTGCCTTAGGCTGCAAAGTAGTCTGAATGGCCCAGAAAAAGCACCTCCAGCCTTAAAACTTCAGTGTCTTGGGCTCTGCATTCTTGATCAAGTGCTATTTCTCTTGAGTTTGCAAATACATTGTGTTGTTACAGAGCTGTCCTTTCAAGACAGAATTATACTCAAATGAAGTTTGAGATATCTTGTTGTGGAAATGTCTGATACGATTGCTAAATGCTGACTTTTTAATTTCCTTATCAAGCAGATTATGAGTATTACTGTGCACTTCCACTGCTGTCCCATTTGCAAGTATGCCTGTGTGTTTTCACATTTAATCTCTTTTTGGCATGCATATTGACTGTGCTCACAAAATAAATACATTGTTTCTTTTTCTTTGCCACAGATGTTTTAGTTTTAATTCCATTGTAATTTCTGTATGGTAAATTCAGAAAAAATCAATATTGATGCACTCTGAACTGTGCAGCTGCTGATAAGATTAATAGAATAAGTAACAGTTGATCTCAGTTGGAAAGATGAAGTTTAAAAAAGGTTGAAAGACATGCTTGAGTGGTACAGGAGTGTAGTAAACTCTCGTGGACTTATAGTTTGAGATGCTGAAACCGACTTCCAAATGTTCATTTCACCTGTTGGCTTGTTCTCAATGTGATTCCTTCCTTGTTCATCTCATTCTAATTCTCATTAACATAACAAGGCTCCGAGGAGACCTCACAGCGGCCTTCCAGTACCTAAAGGGGCCTACAGGAAAGCCAGGGAGGGTCCTTTTATAAGGCCAGGTAGCGACAGAACGAGGGGAAATTGTTTTAAACTGGAAGAGAGTAGATTTAGACTAGATGTTAGGAAGAAATTCTTTACTGTGAGGGTGGTGAGACACTGGAACAGGTTGCCCAGTGAGGTTGTGAATGCCCCCTCCCTGGAAGCATTCAAGGCCAGGCTGGATGGGGCTGTGAGCAACCTGGTGTAGAGGGAGGTGTCCCTGCCTTTAACAGGAGTGTTGGAACTAGATGACGTTGAAGGTCCCATCCAACCCTAACCATTCTGTGATTTTGTGATTTTTTCAGAACTGTCTCCCTGGAGAACTTCCAGCATTGCATTATAAAATGTCCAAATACAATTAGTCAGAAAACCAAGCAGCATGGAATTCTTTATATTTATATTTGGAGTGCTTCACCAAAATTTGCCTCTTAAAAATAGTATTTTTCAGTAGGTTGTCCCCTCCGTATTCAGTGCCAATTTCTACAGCAGTAGAAAGGCAGAGAGTTTGCATGCATCTTGATAGAGGTGACAGAGCTTGGAGTAAGTTACTATCAGAAATTCAGTGACACATTTTAAAGCTTATTTGTGGAGCAATAGGAGCAACAACTGTGTGCTGTTTCTAATGGGTGCTTTTGTTTTTTTCAGCTGACGATGTGCTCTCGTGCGAAAAAGCAGGTGAAAAGCTCATGACTGTGTTGAGTTACAGCTACAGATTCATTTACAGATTGGGATTTAATTGGTGCTATTATAGCTAATTATGACTGGCATAAAACTAGGTAATTTTTTGGGCATCACGATCAGATTACATCAGCTCATGTTTCTTGCCAATACTAGTTCTGTGTTGATCTGCTAAGGAGCAAGGAATCCCTGTTCAGGGCTTTAGGAACTCTGAAGCGCAGCAGACCTATGGCAGTAATAATCTTTTCTAATACTTCCACCAATGCTGACATTTTCAGGAATGGTGCTTGTCTTCAGGGACAAACTTCTTAGATCACTTGTGCTCAAAGTTTAATTCAGACCCATCTTTCAGAAACTCAGAATGCAGGTGTGTAAATAAGTGAACATATTTCAGAAGAGAGCAACTCCCACGTAGAGACTTGAATAAAATGGCAAGATTGCCTTGGGGAAATCTGGCATATTCTAAAAATGTGATCTTAGTTGTAAATGTTGATAGAATCTGAAAATGCGTGGAGATTTTAGTTCAGTCTTAAAATTTAGTTAATGATACAATTTAAGATTTTGCAGTCAGCAATGTAAGACAGATCATCTACAGAGTTAAACAGATCACAAACTCTTTCTGTTGAACCAATCAAGAGAACATCTTGATTTTCGTTTTAAATTAATTGATGCTGAATGCTGTAAGAGCAGTAGCCAGATTTCCTGGTACCTATTTCTTGTGTTTTACAGCAAAGCAACTCTACAACTCTAACTTGTAGTCAAAAAATAGGTGGAGACTTCAGTTTCCAGTGTGTTGGACGTGGACATCTGCATTTGAGAAACAAAAATGTCATGCAGGTGAAAGCCTAAGATTGTGATTATCCTTATTCAGTTGTGAGTGTTTATAGTCATGAAAGTTAATAGGTGACTATCAGGGTGATTGCCAGACTAAGCTTCTGTACTGGTGAAACATGATGTTTGTTTTTCTATAAAAATAAATCCGTCTGTCTGAAATGATGCGTTTTAGGCAGAAACTGTGCAGAACATGTGTACTTTATTACAATTTATAGCACACAGTTGTGTGTTTGGCTGCAGACAGTGTTCTTGGCCTGCTTTTTAGTGTTTAGATTATAGAATGAAGTTCAGAAACAGGTTGCTTTTAATATTCTCAGTTAATTTCTTCTATTGAAAAGAACAATTTTGTACTTTGTCTCATGAAGGAAAATATCTTAGATGTGTTTTCAGCGGACACTTATATTCCTTTTTAATTAGTCTCTGAAATTGCAGACTTTAGAGAGCAACAAAATGAAAAATGACTATCTCAGAGTGCGTGACAAGTTGTTCCACATCCTAGATGTAGTGCTCCATGCAAATACCAGTTGGAAGCCTTTTTGATATTACTGTGATAGACATATGGGCAGCCCGGATGGCCTGGCCTGGCGAGGCGCCTGGGAAGAGCTGGCTTCCAGCAAAAGCTCCTTCCTTTCTAATATACAGCTCCAGGAGATTTTTCTCCCAGCAGCGATATCAGGTGGAAAGCTTCTCACCCATGAACTCAAATAAGCCTAAGTGGGTGTTGTTTTTTTTTTTTTTTTCCCACTGCTCAAGCATACAGCCAGAACATTCCAGTAGGAATATTCTACTTGGTAAATCATTTTCTTTGCTAGCTGAGAGCTGGTTATTTTTTAATTATAGTGTTTGAGTTAGGACTTGATCTTTTGCTGCTGAGTGGACTTTCCCTCTTTGTTTTCAGCAGTAGTGTAACTGGGGTAGTCTCCTGCATGTTGCTTTTGTTATGACCATGCTCTTGTTGCTAGTGGTGTGGTCGCGTATTGTTGCTAGGTATTGAGAGCATTGCATTGCTATTAAGCGGTGCTTTACAGATGGCATGCTGTTGCACATGTTGTGGTTTGCATGTGCTTCAGAGTTACAAAACTCCCTAATTCTGCTGTCTAAACAACTGTAATCAGCTTTCAGGACCTCTTAAAGACAGTTGGTAAAATTTTACAGGAATCAACAGGTGGCAAATACCGTAGCGTTCTCCCAAACAGTGTTATTTTAAACACTTAAAAAAATGCCTGTGTACGTGTATTTATATAGCTGTTAGATACATCGGCAACTAGAAGCTGTTGGAAAACTTTCAAAAAATGGAGGTGCCGTCAGCCAGAAAACCGTAGCACTTGTTTCACCCAACCAGAACATTTCTGGTAGAGTTTCATACATGTTTTTAAAACTGATTTATGGTGTGTCCTTAATCCTTAATTACATTCAAGTACAGCATTGGCTGCGGTGTCACTAGCTGGCTTCAGAGGGAGTTAGGGAGCAAGGAAACTTCTTCTGTGCTTTGAACAGTGTTTGAATGGATCTCTTTTCTATCAGGAGGCAGACAGCGCAGAGAGAGGACAAACAAGACAACAGTAAATGAAGAAAGATTGATGGCCACTGAGATCAGTGAGAGCTTTTTATCTAAAAATAGCTTCCTGGGGCTTCTGAATAGCAGGGAAAAATATATCAAAGGAATATGTAATTTTCAACACTGTCCTGATGTACTGACAGTTAAACATGCGTGGAACTTGGTTTGCCTCAGAAAACAAAGCAGTAACTCTGACTTAATGGTTTCTGGACGGGCTCTTTTGACTCACTGTATAATGATGTGCAGGTTTACAGTGTGGAAATGTCATTCAACTCCATTTTGTGTTGCCTATTTTTATAGTGCAGAGCAAAACAGTTGTATATTTCAGGTATTTAAATTATTCTCTTTCTTACTGTCTGTTGCGTGCTGTATGCTGATGTAACACTTTAAGACAGATAGCAGTCTGCATACCTTATGCTTGCTATATGGCAAAGTACTTGAATGTGCTTTTCAGGTATCTGCGAGACAGTCTGCACTGTATTTGTTATTTCCAATTCCATTCTACAATTTTAAGAGGGTACTTACCCTAAGGATCAATCTAAAGATATGTTCAAATGCAGACCAAAAAGTATTGTTAATTCTTTCTCTAAAGAGCATGAAGTCAAGGCAGAGCCCAGAACGTTGAAAAATTGAAAGCAGAGTTTTTAAGTCACCTTCTTTTCCTTAAAGACATGTTTTGTCTTTGACAGCTTGTAAGGAAAAGAGGCTTACTCTTAGTGCCTGCACTCTGTAGTGAGGGAACAGTTGTGTGACCTTGCAGTGGGGAACTTGAGACAAAGGTGGAACTGGGTTATGCGCAGTCATGCTTGGGGTAGGTAACCCAGGGCTTCCTAAGGAAAGACTTCAGAAGAGCCATCTGAATTAAACTCTAGGTGCTAAATATTTAAAAATCATTTCTAATCCCTGGGCATCCTTTTCAACCTGTTTCTAAAATCGAAAAAAAAAAAATCTTGTTTGTCCTTATTTACATGCTCTTCCTTTTAGGATTGATTCTTATAATACTTCAGTATCATTTTTTTGAACTCTCCATCCTTGTCAGTTTTCATATGGATCATGGTGTGATGTTTAGTCTGTGTTTGTGATAGACCTGGACCTGATGTGTAGTCATTTTGTGAATGAATGTCTTTTGTGATTGAACTGGCAAGGAATGTTGCATTTTTAAAATTTATTTATTAATTTATTTTGTCATAGGAAGTAAACTACCTACTGTATACATTTATTTTTGGTAAGAAGTAAAAATACAGACAGATGAAGATAAAGCAGCTCTGGTAGCTACTGAAATTCACGTTCAGGTGAAGTATCTTTTGGTCTACATTATTGCCTTTTTTTTTTCTTTTGGTCAGGTTAAAGAAAGTGATTTGTGAAAAATAGGGGAGAATGGGAGCCCAAAGTCTGTTGGAAGGGACATACTTTTGCAACTTTGCTGCATAGGAGCTGTTATAATTTATGTTAGAACCTGAGCTCTAAAAGGCTAATTATGTAAAATTGTGTTCATAAATCATAGTAAATTTCCCTAGCATTTAAACAAATTTTAAATATAGTACTTGTGTAAGCTTTTTGAAATTCTTATGGGAATTGTTTAATGTTAAACTGAGGTTTTTGGTATCTTAATGAGCTGGCGGTATATGTGGAGCGATTTGGCTGTATTTTAGTTTTTGTAGATTACTTGGATCTGCTAATTAATACGGCCCTTTGAGACCCTTTTGTGAAGATTAATGGGTTCCCAGAAGAATAGCATTCCAAATGCTAGAGATCTGCAAGGCTTTTGAGACTAGCATTATTTTAAATTATGCCAAACCTTACTAGATTAAACATTATCTGTTGATGGAAGAAGGACTGAAATTCACAAGAGGCATAGTAAAGATAAAACACCCATTAATACTCATTTTATTTTCCCTTTCTGCAGAAAACATGTAAGTTAAAAAATTCTCAGATAACATTAAGGTCTAGAAAAATTAAAGTGGGAGGAAAACTTTTCGAAACAAAGCCTAAGAGGAACAACTCCCACAGGAAGAAAAACTCCATCACTTGGAGTGTTATCCGCCCCCACTGTGTACACATCTGGTAGTCTTTATAACTGGAACCTAAGCTGGCTGACGAGCCTGAGTGATATTGGAGGCAACCTGAGCAGGAAAATGGGATTCAGCTAACTTGGGAAAATCCTTAGGAAATGTAGGGGTCTAGACTACTTTGACTTCCAGATGGAAGCAGGACCTTTGCAGGAACATGACCACTTCATACCGTAACACAAATTACTTTTTTTTTTGTCAGTCACAAACTAAGCAGTCTTCGAATCCCTAAGTTGCTTTTAAGTAGACTATGTGTTGTTGATATGATCCTTAAATTTGTCAATTTTTCAAAGTTTGTATTCTTTGCTTTTGCTCTTTTCTTTTAGAGTCTTCTGTATCAGTCCTCATGGTCCTCTGCTTCGTGTTTCACTTTGAACGTTTTAGCTGAATCTTACGTGTGGCAGTTGCAAATGTGGTTAGTACTTTGATGACTCAGGTTTTCGAAAGGGTACTTTTAAGCACTTTAGAATGGAGCTTGGTGAAAACGCTGATCTGCATAATGCTTTTAAGAAATGCATAAGAAAAAAGATGCGCAAGAATATATGTCAAGTGTTGGTCTGCCATTTTTGCTGCTCAGTGAAGATGCACAGACACACTGCTCAGACACCCTGATTAATGAGTGCCCTTTTTTGAGAATAGTTAATCTTTGGAAAGACAATGGAAAGGAGCTTCATCAGCCTTGGAAAGAAATCTGTCTTGAAGTTGTTTTATATTCCTTGTTTATTAATGCTGTATGCCTATAAAAACGTATGTTCTAAGGTGTATTTTTTTCAGATGGTTTTGTGGTGTGTCTTGGGGATTTTTTTTTTTTGCAAGTCATCTGGATTTTGGCCTGTTTGCAGGTTCTTTGTGAATCATGTTCCTAGCAGAAATTAGGTGGAGGTTGGGGGAAACCTGACTTTCTCTTTGCCCTTCTATGGATCATTCTTCTATCACTTGAGACCTCTTTAGTACTCTTTTTGCTTCTCCATCTTACCTGTCTGGAGGAAGCTGCAGCTCTTGAGGAATTAACAGAAGAAACTTGAACATTTAATTTACATATTTTTTATAACTACATGTTTTTGTCTCTCTTGATGAGGCCAGGCCAGGTCTGAGATACGCTTTTGCAGAGAACAAGGATCACAGATGAATACAGCTGTAAGAAGTATAACTATTAGGAACAGAGTGTAGTTCGTGGGCTTTTTGAGCTCCTCAGCATTAATTTTGCACTGCTCTTTGCTGTCCTTTTTGCCTTTGAAAATTTTTCTTTTATATACTTTGGAGCACACATAGATGGATGCTTATCGGTTTGAAAGCCATATTTTCTAGATAAAAGATAGACCTTTGAGCTCTGCTACATCTACTGAAATGAAGTAATATGAAACTCTTTCTTGATGTGCTATCAGTAAGTTTCATACTCCTTTAATTTAGAACTATGATTTAGCTTCTATCACCAAATCTAGAATTAACTTCATGTGTTGACTTAGATTTTATGTGACCTGCCTTGTACCATCAACAGAAATTTTCTATGGCACGAAGGATGTCATAACAGTGAATTCTGTTTTAAGCTTGATTTAAAATGTTAATTTGCAGTGAAAACCTCAGTTTCCAAACCTTCTGGAAGTCCTAGATACCTGCTGCTTATGGAGCAATTTGCTTTTTTCCTGGAAAGACTGATGGACAGTTTTTACCCTGGGTGTGAAACATTCAATCAGGGAGTACGTTTTTACTGTGTCGAGAGACATCTGTTTTAATACAGTTCTCATTCCATGCTGTTACAAGCCCCATAGCATGTTTTATAGTTCCTACTGCATTTGAAAGTAATGGAATAGTGGTAGTGGTAGGTGATTGGGTGATAATTGAATGCTCTTTCATTATAAAAATTGGATGTTCAAGGATTTTAGGAACCTCTGTGAATTAAATAGCACAAAAGATAGAGGAGTTGAGAAATCTCAGCATCTTATCCTGTGAAAATGGAAAAGCTTACAAAAATCAGATGATAAAGCATCTGTTAACAAGATAGATTAGGCTATATAGACTTTATTGCTTTTTTTCTCCTGAAGATTTACACACGTTTTCTGTTAGTACCTTGCCAGTATAGCAGTATTTGTTTGGAGGGGAAGAGTGCTCGATAAAGGCATTATAATAGTCATTAAATTAGCCAGAACTCTCATATTACTATCTTTAAAATTGTGACTGCCCAAGAGTCTTGCATCTGGGACTTGTTCTTGCAGGTGTAAGACACTAGACGGTTTTGAAATGGGGACACCAGCTTTTAGAAGCCGAATAGTCTGTTCTGTCATTACGTAGTGTTAGCAGGGAGCATGCAGTCCTAAATAAGTTGTTCTCCCACGTAAAATCAATCAACTCTTTCAATACCAGATTTTATTTGTAGTGAGCCAAATTCACACCATACTGGTGTTGGTGATTCTAATAATTAGATGAAAGTTTCATGGAACTGGCCTGTTTATTGCTTTTTCTTGTTGTTTTAAGTCTCATTTTGTTTGACTGATTGTGAGGATCCTTTTAACTAGTGTAAGAAAACAGGGAAAAAAAGCTAACATCTAATAACAGAAAGGTGCTGCAGAAAACAATTCAAAGCCTGGATTTTTTTTTTTTCTCAGTTGCTTTTAATATCTATCCTTTTAGTTCTGATTTGTGATTTTAGGAGTCAGCATTCTAGCAGCAATTCAGTTTAGCTGGGCTAAGGGTCTTTCATTCTGTCTGAAATTCAGATCTGTGTTTTCCACCTCACAAAGAAAGTTTTCATTCTCTGATGACTTTTGACTTTCACGACTTTTTTTTCTTTTGATTCCTTTGAGTTTTATGTAGTCCTTTTTTTCCCCTCATGAGTAAATATTTCTTGTTCTCTTACAAATGCGTGCTGAATTCTTGCTTCCTTTTGTTTTATTTTTAACTTCCATTGGTTGGAGGCTTTTAAATCTTGTAAGGTTGGTTCAGTTTATTGGTATGTCTCTTAAAGGCCACTGACTGTAAACTACAGCAGTCATCCTTAACACTACAGAAGAAATTATGTGAATTAGTTTGGAGTAGATTGCCAGAACATTGGTGTGTCGTTAACCTTGTGGCTTCTCTGAAAGCAATCCAGTCCTGTGACCACCTCACAGCATTGCTATCTGAGTCTTCATTTGACTTGAATAAAATGTCATATAGTGTGATTAATTGTCATATACTATCAAGTCAATATGTGAAAACTTATTTCACTTAACTCTTAACATTTTTTTTTCTTTTCTTCATTGGTAAGGCTCAGCCTTAATAGAACTTCGTCGAAGGTCCTGTAGCACTTGGTAGCATGATCTTTACTTTCATTAACTATTTTTTATATTACTGATGTTTAAATAACCTGTTAATACAAAATAATGCAACATAATTGTTGTTGTTCTTTTAAACAAATAAAGTAGCTTAATGTTTAATCTCTTATAAACCTGCCTTCGTCTTCATAATAAGCATTTTAAACAGCGGTGACTAGAGTAAACAGGAAGAATTTGACTATTGCGTTTCATTAAATGAATTTGGAATACTTTGCCATTGGAAAAATCATCTAACTCGTGTTGAAACTGAGGAAGGGCTTTCAGAAGTGCTGTGCTTTCACATAGCAACGTAATATCTTTCTGCTTATCCAAAAGACAAAAATTCAATGACAAATGATGGAGCTGCAGTCTCTTATTATATGCTGCACTATTATCAGTATTTTATTCTGACGTGTTGACATTTCTTGCATGCTACAAAAACCTCAGTCAGCAGGAAATGCACAAAGTAAATAATTGCAGCTTCTCCATTAGCATAGTATAGTTTTGTATGCTACAAGCTGAATAAAATGTGAAGAGTTAATTGAGTTACAGGCAAAAGCCCCAGAGCAATAATTATTCAGAGATATTAAATTAACAAGTAATTGCATTAAAATAAAGTCACAGTCCTGATTTAATTCACAATACATTTCATATTGCTCGAGTATTGCATTCCTGTTTCTTTTATTATTGGGAAACTGAGCTTGATTAGAAGACCTACTACTCGGCAGCGCTGCTCTATATTCAGTTAGTTATCGTCTGTAATTTTAACACTGATATTGAGGTAGTACCTTAATACCAAACTGTACGTAAGGCAAAATGTTGTTTGGACAAGAATGCAGCAGTCTCCCAGGGCCTGGGAGATGGCAGGACCGTGTTAGCTCTCTGTGCTCATTTCTGTAGGAGAGGCTGAAGCAATCTGCTGCTCTGTGAAGAGATGAGTGCTGTCCTGCACATCTCTGAGCTGTAGTTCTCTGCAAAGGGAGGTACTCAAAGGCACATAAGGGCAGAAGCCATGCAATCTACAGCTACTCCAAAGCAGACATAGTAAGTCCCTGCTAGTGCTTTCTACCATGGTGGTGCACAAATGCCGGGACTGGAAGCAAGCTGTAGGGTGAATCATCTCTCCCATCCCATCTGGTGTAACACTGCACTCAGTAGAGGGCAGTCGTGCATCCTTTCTGCTCATAGTACGGTGCACCTGTGTGACAAAATCTTTTTTGGTCATATGGGATGAATGTGCTGTCATTAGAAGATCTTATTTTAAGTTGAATTAATGTTTCATTTCTTGTCTTAGCTGAACTTCGTAAGTTAAGCAAAAGAGAAGAGAAACTGGGGGGGAAATAAACTTATGTACAATGTGTAGAATATTTCTGTTGACAGAATTCGTGCTTACTGCTTTGATTTCCTGGAGGAGATTTTCGAAATGATATGTGTGAGAATGTATGTGTCTGTTTATCTGTCATTGCACTTGTCTGAGGAATCTCTGGCTGTTTAAAATTGAGATAAGAGAGAAAAAAGAGATCATGTGAAGTGCAAAAAAATGAACGAGATTGCTCTGTGATCCCACTTGTACTTGATGCTAGAGAATCCGTGTGGTTTAGCGATATTATGAATGTTAGAAAAATTGGAAGGAACTGGAGTAAGTTTTCTGTCCATGAGGAGATGGATACCGTAGAGCACAGGGCTTTGCAAATTCCTTTGCTCCTGAAAATCTTTACATCTTCATATGTACCATATTCATACTGAAATGTTTCAAAGCTCTGTCTGTACTTTTTTTAAATACTGGAATTTTTACAGGTCTTCTTTCAAATGGAAAACTTGAAAGAAATGAAACAATTTACTATAGTTCAGCAAGTAAAGGTGGCCTATTTTAAAGAACTCGAACAGTTTCTGACCTTTGCTTCTGTAGGCTTCTATTGATATATTTTGAGAAAAGCACGTCGTGTTCGCTTTTCTGGATTTCTGACACAATGTGCTCGCTTGGCCTTATCAGGATTGTTTTTCAAAAATCAGATGGTTCTTGTAGCACACTAGAATTGTTTTGGTGCACCAGTCAAGTCAATAATACTTCACTAGAGTTTAATTTATAGACATGGAAAGTTTCCTTATACTTCCCTGTAGTACCTCGTATCTAGGATCAAGAGCTAAGCAGAGTCACAGGCTTAGAGTTGGCAGTATATATGGCTGTATTTTGGATGACTTTTTAAAACCTTCCATGATTTCAACTGTAAACGTGCAAATAAAGAATGAGAAACTCTGCACGTCCAGTACCATTTCTTGCGTGTTCAAATAACCTAATTTACAGTTACTTAAGGGACTGTAACTACAGTTTTCTGAAGCTTGCATTTCGTATCTCATAATTGTTGAAATTGGTAAGTTTGGAATTCATGTGCATTTACTTCAGAAACTGGGGTGATTTTCTTTCGGTAGCTCCTCATTCTGTAACTAACATCTTCTGAATTTCATGCAGTACAGGAAAAACTGCAGAAACAGTATGTACTCAAACTTTTGACGGTTTTGGTTCATGTCATTGTGCTATAATAGAGGTAAATATAATATCTGTGCCACTAGTATTTTGTTTAATGAAATTGAATTCAATTATCTTTGTGTTTTTTTTTTTTTTCCAGCTGCTAAATGTAATTATTTTTGATTGCCTTCAGGGAATTTGAACTACTTGACTGTGGTTTGAGCCGGGGGAAAAAAAAACCCAAACCAATTCTTTCTTTGAGTTGTTAGCTATTTAGCAGTCTTCTGCTAGCAATGAACCAGACAAGCAACATGTATGCACTAAAAATGAGATTCAGTAAAGAGTCATGTAGTACAAAACATCTCCTAGAGCTGTCACTGTGTGAGGGCTTCCCATTGCAGAGACAACTGGAGCAGCAGGCTGACAGCCCTGCACATGACAGGAGTAGTACTCTGTGGGTGCTACTGCCCTATTTCTTCCATGAATTTTGCATTGTATGTTTGGTGGAATGGATGTAGTATATGAAAACCATTTAAAAGGCCTTTTGTGAGATTAAAAGAGCTGACTGCAGTTTCAGCTGCTGCATGAGATGAATGATGAAAATGAGTCAAAGTCTGCTTTACATTCAAAGGCTAAAGGGAATAATAACCAAACCACATCTGCTAAGGTCACATAAAAGATGAGATTTCTGTTTTTGAAGAATCTAAACTGTGGAAAGTGCATGGGATGTAATTGCTTACAGTGAACGATAAAGCCATATAAGAATTGAAAGGTCCAGAGATTAAATGTTCTGACCGAAAAGATACCAATTAAAGAAGGAAGAGGAGAATGTGAATGGTCTTTAGAAATAGACATATTAATCAGTAGTAACTACGGAAGTCAGTGCTCTTATTCCAGACCTTGTTCTCTATCTGAAGCGTTTCAAGATCTCTGGAGAATAAAGGTGGCAAGGCCAGATGTATTCTGTAAGGTAATACAAAGCTAGGAGATCACTGGTTAACCAAACTTCTATTATTAAGCTGGTTTTGTTCTCGGGTTGGAACCTGGTTTTCTGAGGAGGTCAGAGAATAAGCTTTCTTTCTTATAGCATTCACTTTTTATATCACTGGTGATGTTCAGAAGTGTTTGTTTGTTTAGCATGTCTACATTTATAGTTGGTTTCCATGGATTCTAAATGCAACCTTTCTTTTTGGTTTACAGGTTCAGGTTATCTCTTCTATCAGATACTGAAACTTGAAGTTTTCAGCGTTGCCTTTTTAGTGTCTGGAAGATGGGGATGAATTAGATGTAATGTTATGCTGCTTGTTACAGTTGTATCAGTTAGATGATAAAACTTAAGAGTGGAATGTGATCTGAAAGAGTGACTTTCTTCAGTAAGAGTGAAGAACAGCTCCAGGAATTGGACTCGATAATCCTTAGAGTCCCTTCCAACTCAGGGTGTTCTATGAACACAGCCTGAGGAATGTGTCTGTGTGGCCTGATGTGAAAGCCAAAGATCGTAGAAGCTTTCTGTGAAGAGTGTTGCTTTTTTTTCTACTGAGTTGCAATTCAGTTTAATTTGCTGAAATGCTTGTAGTATTTTGTTTCTTTAATGCTTCTATGTGTAAGTTAAAACATTGTCCAAAGGTTTTGTGTGCAGGCTCCCGCTGTTGTTCTAAAGTAACACTACGTGTTTTTATTTTAAGTAGACTTTTGTCAGAGTGGTTTTTTTTGTTGTTGACAAGACAGTTTCAATATTGCAATAATTACCAAGTATGCAGCAATTTGATGTTTTGACTTTGGGCATTTCAAGGTGTTGGTATTTTAGTGAAAGGACTCTGAGCTGGGTTTGCAGAAGCCTTGTGTCAGCATGTGTAAATCTAGAGCTTTGGATTTTGTTGTAGTGCATGAATCAGGCAGTGATAGGTCATGTGTGTTTTGTAGTTACACAGAAATGGGTGTTTGGTTTTGAAGTGCCACAGGTACTATCTCTTGACATATTTTTGTCCCTCACCTCAGCACAGTTAAAGGAAAATTAAGGGTGTGATGTGTGGAAATCAGCTGGAAAATACAAGACCTCTTGGGTCAGTGAGGTGTTGCTCTTGGTACTGCAATGAGGGACTATGTGAGCTGCAGTCTGGCACTGTTGCTCAAGCAGCACGGGAGCGGTTTGTGGGCAACTTTTTCCTGGTAAAAATTCAGCCCAGATTGCCAGTGACAAGTTCTGCATAAAACCCAGCTGTCCTGCTTCCTTTCGTTTCTGCTGTTGCTATAAAACTGTGGGACGAGACTGTCCGAGTCTATTAGTGTGCTCGTAATGGTGCTGCTGCTAATGGCTGTAGGGGACAGGTATGTATTTTTTTCCTGAATAAATTAAGTGACATTGTCTTTGATGTCTTTTCAATGTCTTTAAAGTGATAGTCTGTACAAGAGAAGAATAAAGACTGTTAAATGGAAAAATGGGCCGTTCTATCTATTAAGACAAGATTTATGCATGGCGCTTCTCAGCGAGCCCAGTGCCTGCATTTCCACCCACAGCACCACTTCTGCTGCACTTTGTGATAGCAGGAGCGTGCAGAGCCACGTGTCCCACGTGTGTGCGCGTGCTTCTCTGCAGGAGGACTCCTGCCAGTTCTGAACACAGCATCTGGTACCGAGAAAGGTTTTTTTCCAGCAGATAGTGACATCTGGCAATGGGCCGCTCTATGCCTTAGAAAAAGCGATCACTTTGTAGTTGGAAGTTGTCTCCTTAGTATCTCAGTGTAGTACCCAGGGTCTGTATTTTTGCTGAGCACAATGCTGTATCAGTAACAAATTTAGCCCATAAAAATCACACTGGAATTACTACTGTACGTAACTGCTGTAAGCCAAGCCCCTTGTCTCACAGAAATGTGTGAACTGAGATTTTCAGCAGGGTGGTCAGCACTGACTTCTGTGAAGAAAAGGAACTTTTTAGTTAGTATTTTCAAGATCTAACAGGCTATCAAATAGCGTTATTTTTTTTTTAATAGTCTACAGGAGGAGATTATGTGAAATGCTTTGGCTGTTTCCCAGGTTGTGCAAATGTAGGTTGTATGTAGGTTGACAGTATTACATGGTACTACCAACTTTAAGTGAAGACTTGTTGAATTAGTGAATGGTTGCTTCAAAACAAAACAAAACAAACTTGTATGACGTGTTCAACCCTGTGTTGAGAGTGCCAGTGCACTAAATTGATTTTCGTAACTCTGTGTGATAAGTATGAGCAAATTACCATTCTAGGGAGTAATTTCTGGCATGAAGATAATGGCCTTAACTTAGTACAGAACATCTAGGCTGTTCTCCGTTGACAGAAAATGAATTAGGATTTTAATTTTGTGCAGCTTCTGAATAACAATGTGTGCCACAGAACAGGATTGTTTATTGCCATGAGAGCACCCTCGTGTAGACACGGGCAGCAGTAGCTATCTGTGGGTGCTCTTGTTCTTCCTGGCCTTCAAGAGTGCAAATGCAGCTTGATGGAGCTGAGATGGGATTCTCTTTTGTTAGAGTGACAATTACTGTAACAATAGCAGTGGTTGTAACTCTGTTATAGTCACACAAATCTGCTCACGCAGTTTCAACAGCTGTTTTATGTAAATTGTATTGTAAAACTTTACAGTTAAAATCGTTTTCATTGCTTATTATTTTCTGTAGGGATTTAGTTGCTTTCTCATCAGAAGAAAAATGGGAATATAGAGGACAGTTCTCCTTAGAAACTAGACTCAGATTTTATTATTTTTTTCTTTACAGTGGCATAGCTGCACTTTTTTCTCTTTCTTTATCACTAGTGTTCTGATCTTAGAAATGGGACCAGGGAGCTCAGTTTTGAATATCCGCAGCCAGTGAAAGCCTGTTCCAAAGCCAAGCATTGTACTTGCTGTCATTAGTGGTAGACCTTACAAAATACTTATGGTTTAAAAAATTGTATCTTTGTCCTGCTTTAAATGTCATCTAGAGCTATTATATCCCCTTTTCTGTGGCTTGTCCTCTTTGATTGGAGTGATGATGTATGACTTGAATGAGTCTGAAATGGCATTACTGCATTTTGAAACTTTTTAATGAAGATAGTTCCTTTATTTTCTTCTCATTGTGATTCCATCTGGTAATTGCCACAGCTGAGATCACTAATTGCGAAGTGCAGTTCTGAAACCAGCGCGTGGTGCAGCAAATACTGCACCTGCAGAAGTGCAGGAGATGCAGTATTTGCCTGCTCACAGGTTGGCTGATGAGCTCAGAATGGCTTACTCATCAGCTGTAGATCCTGACGGAGTAGCAGGTGAGTTTATAATACTTCCATGCTTGGAAACCTGCTTGTATACTGACCCTGCAGGACTGTTTCACTTACAGCAGCAGCCCCACCACCACCTCATTTTTTGAATTTCCATTAACATAATATTTTTTCACTTTCAAAACCTCAGGTTTGAGGTCTAGAGGTAGCAGAAAATGTAATTTGGGTGTGAGAGGTAGGAGGCAGCAGTAATTTGATTCATGCTTGATACATTTTTTCCAGTATTGTAGAGGAACTTCTGAATTTGCTGTCATATCCAGAAGCAAGCATTTTTCTATCTTACCATTAGTTTTCATTGTGTGTGCAGTGTGATGGCATTGGAGCTGAGCAACTTCTTACCTATTTGTTCATTTTATTTCCTTCTAAACTGTAGAATGAAATTATTTCCTACTGGTCCTTGGACGAATGTCTGAGCCAAGAATGAAAAGTGCTATAAAGGCTGACAAGTGTTTTAGTTGGATAACAGATGTATATAGTGACCATAATTTATAGAAGATGATCAGTCTTTGTTTTGTGCATTTTTTGTTTAAATTTTGTTTAATTCCGTGTCTATCTCATTTTCAGCAAAAATGTAAGTATTAGCTGTATTTAGAGGCTCGTGTTTTTGCATATATACACAAGCACATATAAAATAAGTATGAACAATGATACACTCTTGAAATTAACATTGTAATGAATGCTAGGGTTGTGCATTTGGTTTGTCATATTAGTTACACCAATTATAAATCGTTCCAACGTTGGAGAAGGCATAGTTTTCTTCAATTAAAGAAAAACACTTAAAGTTTCAAATAATGAAAAAACAACAACAACATGGAAGTAACAGATCAATTTGCCTTAGTGGTTATTAGTAATCACGTGGTGCTAGATATTTTAGGAGCATTCTATTCTGATATAGCAGTGATGTGGACAGCAGCAGGGCAGCAAACATTGAAGCATAATGTTGTAGTGTTAACAAAGCAAGTACCAATTGGAGTCAGGAATGCTGCTCTCATCTTTGGTGCTGGTTTGCCATTACTCTTGAGTCTGTTATTCTAAGAATCAATTCCATTTACACTTGATAGGATTCTGTATTTTCTGTTTTGTAACCTCTAACTTCGGTATTTCCTTTTAACAAAACAACCACAAACAAACAAACCATAAAACCTAGCTTTTCCTATTGAAAGTAAGTGATATTAATGTAAGATGTGCAGAGAATTTGAAGAAAAGTATCAATTTTAAAATAAAGTTGTTCATTTTACAAGTGATAATTTTGTCTCCAGAAACAATTTAGGAAAATCTGACGGAAATTGAGGAATGTTAGTGACACACTGGCAATTACAATGCATATAGGTTATATGTATTTGAGGGTAATATAAAACTACAAAATGCTATTCAGGGGATTGATAATGATTCCTCTCGGTGTCAAAGTCTGTTTTCTCCCTCTCCTGCTTCTGGAATGTTTTCTGTATGTCTCTAAATAGGTATTTGTGCATATTCTGATTCTTATTTTCATGCAGCTTTTCTCCTTAATGGAGTATTAACATTTTAATGATGTGATACCAGTGTGGAGTTATGTTGTACACTAAGCAGACACGTACTTCAAGATGTATGCATAAGAACATAGGAAGTTAGATTAGAAGTGACTTCTGTACATGTCCCTTATAATCCCCTCTGAATGGGCTCTTAAACATTCCTGCACCTTTTTTGATTTTCTCCCAAGTAACTACTTCAGTAATTGGATTGAATAATAAAATATATTTACTTTTAAAAAAGGTATGCTTAAAAGTTCTGTGGAATATTGATTGCAGGAGCTTTCCTGTGCTATGTCCTTCTTTTGCAAGGATGCTGTTCTAATTACGATTTCATTCAATCTGAAATAGTGAAATCACAGTCTGAGCTAAGTAAAACATGCTTTGATAACTCAATTCTTCAAAAAAGAAAAATTCTCATGTAAGTTTGATTTCCTCTAATCAACAGCTGAAGGGCCATATTGGCTAGAAATGTACTTGTTAATATCATTTCTGAAAATTAAACAGCACGAAACAGGAATAAAAGACCGTTTTTTTTTGGTTAACTTTTATCTGCATATGTGTGCAACTGTAAGAAGATTAGCAAGTCATCTGCAGAATACGTTATGATATTTCTTCACGAGAATGTTTTAGTAAATTCATGTTCAGTCATGTTATAGACCTTAGGGATCACTTCTTATTTTTATTAATTGCTGCCTTTGAAAATCCATTCATTCAGTTCTGCAATCATTAAAACTGTTAAGCAAAGTATATTTGTGATTGTGAATAGAAATTTCACTAATGAAGTCGTTTAATGTAAAGGATGTGCAGTGGTAGAGTTTTAGATAACATGTCCTTTTATGATCCCACAGCTTTGCTGCTTTCAGTTGTGAAATGGGTCGGAAGAAAAGGAGCAAATCAGTCTCTTAGGAAATTTGTTTTAAATCATGAACTTCATGTACATTATGAAATAAAGAGTTTAGAATAAGTACCACATTGAATGCATCAAAATGGCACACAAGTGATTTAAAAGACCTTCAGTTATTTCATTTCCTCTTTTTATCCTTTAATAGACCGCTTATGTGTCTTCCACTTCTTATTATCAAAAGGATGGCTTCCACATGGTAATATAATGCTTGTTTAACAGGAAATTGAATGTAACCCATCAGAATGTAGACCTATGCTAACGTTTATTAACTATGCTATTTGGACAGTTGGAAAGCTTTTCATGTTATTTTTGCCAAGATGTGCTGTCCTCATCCAACATTCATGAAGACTTGAAATAATAAAATTCAGAAATGCGAAGAGACAGCATTGTGGTAATGCTTTCTACTTTTCTTCTTTTTTCTTCTTTTTTTACATACAGAATCACTGGTCACAAGCCTTATTTTCTAAAGTACTCGTATTATTCAAGGAGTAATAGGAAGGGAAATATAAGCTGTGGGCCAAACAGCATAGGTATAAGAGAGCTCAAATGATTCCCATTTGAACAGGAAAATCCATTAAGTTTGAATGACTAAATTTGGAGGCTGATAAGGAGAAATGCATCTAAGCTCTGCATCTGTAGAAGCCTGAGTATTGCAGACGAGATAGTGAGATGTTACCTTTCACTCTGTGGAGTTTCAGCACAGGGCGTTCCTTTTTTGGAGGCATGCTGGAAGTGCTCCAGCAATTCTCTGAGGAACTAATATATATCCCTTATTTGCTGTCTAGCATGTCTTCATGCATATATTTCAATTTAATTGTAATAGACTGTATTTTTCATAAGACTAATAAACTGAGGGCAATGTGTGATACCCTATTTAAGCATTTCATGCATTACTATGACATAGTCACCATCACGGAAATGTGGTGGGGTGATTCACACAGCTGGAGTGCTGTGATCAATGGCTTCCAACTTTTCAAGAGAGATAGGCAAGGCAGAAAAGGTGGTGGTGTAGCCCTCTATGTTAAGAAAGAATGTGGATGTATGGAAATTAATGGTAGTGGTGATAGGCTTGAGAACTTATGGGTCAGAGTAAAAGCGAAGGCTGATAAGACTGACAGTACTGTGGGAGTCTGCTGCAGGCCGCCCAACCAGGATGAAGAGGTGGATAAGACACTTTATAGACAGTTGGGTGAGGTCTCAAAGTCTCTACCCCCTGTTCTTGTGGGGGACTTCAACTTCCCAGACAACTGCTGGAATTATAATATAGCAGAAATGCTATATTATAATATATAACATTATATATTATAAATATAATGTTATATATTATATAATATATAACAGTTCCATTATAATATGTTCCTAGAGCATGTGGGAGACAACTTCCTGACACAGCTGGTAAAGGAGCCAACAAGGGGAAGCAAAATCCTGGACCTACTATTTGTTAACAGAGGAGGCCTTGTGGGGGATGTAAAGGTTGGAGGCCGTTTGGGGCAAAGTGATCATGAAATGATAGACTTTCTTGATCCTTGTTGAATCTCAGAGGGGAGTCAGCAGAACTGCCACCTTGGACTTCTGCAGGGCGGACTTCTGCCTCTTTTGAACTATGGTTGAGAGTCCTTTGAGAGGTTGTTCTGGAGGGCATGGGATCCCAGGAAGGCTGGGAATACTTTAAGGATGTTATTTTAAAAGTGCAGGAGTTGACCATCCCCAAGTCACAGAAGACAAGCTGACAAGGTAGGAGACCGGTCTGGCTGAACAGAGACCTGTGGCTGGAACTCAGGAAGAAAAGAAACAAACTCAAGCCCTTCATAATCCACGATGAGATGGTTTTGGACCTTCTCCAAAAGCTAGACACTCACAAATCCATGGGGCCAGATGGATTGCGCCCTAGAGTGCTGAGGGAGTTGGTGAATGTGGTTGCCAAGCCACTCTCCATCATCCTTCAACAGTCCTTTCTAACCAGGGATGTCCCAGACGACTGGAAATTGGCAAACATGACGCCCATCTTCGAAAAGGGCTAGAAAGATGATCCTGTTAGTTACAGACCTATTAGTCTCACCTCAGTGCCAGGGAAGATTATGGAACAGATAATCTCAGAAGCCATTGTGAATCAATTAAAGGTCAGCTAGGGGATCAGGCCCAGTCAGCATGGGTTCGTCAATGGTAGATCCTGTTTGACAAACCTGATTTCGTTCTATGACATAATGACCCACTTAGTGGATGAAGGTAAGGTTGTCGATGTGGTCTACCTGGACTTCAGTAAAGCCTTTGACACTGTCCCTCACAACATCCTTGTGGAGAAGCTGGTTGCCCATGGTTTGGATGGGCATACGCTCTGCTGGGTGAAACACTGGCTGGATGGTTGGGCCCAAAGATTTGTGGTCAATGGAGTTAAATCCAGTTGGCAGCCAGTCATGAGCGGTATCCCCCAGGGCTCAGTGCTGAGGCCGCTTCTATTCAACATATTTATTAATGATGTTGATGAGGGGATTGAGTGCACCCTCAGTAAGTTTGCAGAAGACACCAAGTTGGGAGGGAATGTTGATCTGCCGGAGGGTAGAAAGGCACTACAGAGGGACCTGGATAGACTGGATCAATGGGACAAGGTAAACTGTATGAGCTTCAACAGGGCCAAGTGTTGGGTCCTGCACTTTGGTCACAACAAACCCCAGGCAACCCTAAAGGCTTGGGGAGGAGTGGCTGGAAAGCTGCCTGATGGAAAGGGACCTTGGTGTGCTGATGGGCAGTCGGCTGAATATGAGCCAGCAGTGTGCCCAGGTGGCCAAGAAGGCCAATGGCATCCTGGCTTGGATCAGGAATGGTGCGGTGAGCAGGACTAGGGAAGTCATCCTGCCCCTGTACTTGGCACTGGTGAGGCCTCACCTCGAGTACTGTGTTCAGTTTTGGGCGCCTCGGTGCAGAAAGGACATTGAGGTGCTGGAGCAGGTCCAAAGAAGGGCAACAAGGCTTGTGAAGGGCTTGGAGAATATGCCCTGCAAGGAGAGACTAAAGGAACTGGGGCTGTTTAGTCTGGGGAAGAGGAGGCTGAGGGGAGGAGACCTCATTGCACTCTTCAAATACCTGAAAGGTGATTGCAGTGAGAGCGGGGCTGGTCTCTTCTCAGTGGTGACAGGTGACAGGACAAGAGGAAATGGCATCAAGTTGTGCCAGGGGAGGTTTAGTTTGGATCTCAGGAAAAACTTCTTTACAGAAAGGGCTGTTAAGCACTGGAACAGGCTCCCCAGGGAGGTGGTTGAGTCCCCATCCCTGAATGTGTTTAAAAACTGTTTGGATGTGGTGCTGAGAGACATGATTTAGCGGTGGGTTGTTAGAGTTAGGGCAGTATGGTTAGGCTGCAGTTGGACTTGATGATCTTGAAGGTCTTTTCCAACCTGAGCAATTCTATGATTCTATGATTACAGCTGTGTTCAGAAAAGAGTAATATTTATCATGGAATGTGTCTGAACTTTCCAGTGTAATGACTGTGGAAGTGTGGGTTGGAAAGATAATTTTTTTTTGATTGCTAGATTGAAGTATTTCATTTCAAGGTGCTTTAAATGTAGTTCTTAGTCCATGAAGTAGATAACTTGTTATAAGAATGCATGGAGAAATAATAGAAAAGCAGATGTACATGCAATGAAACTAATAATGCTTACCTGTGTAAGAAAATAACCATGTTTAAAGTCTTCATTTCATCCACTTTAGAGATGCACTTATTGCTCTCAAAGGCCTTCTGCTGTGGCCAGTCTGATGTTATTGAATTACAGAATAATGTAGGCCGGAAGGGACCTTCAGGGGCTGTCTGGACCAACCTGTTCTAGAAGATCTGGTTTTATAGTTAGATCAGATTGCTCAGGGTCCTTCTTTACAAAATGCTTGTAAAAGGGCATACAAATGGGCTCTGACATAGCAAAATCACTTTCACTGAGGAGAACAGTAGCTAACTGTATCGTCCACAGATTATCTGAAGTTTTATATTACATTTGTCATTGAATACTAAAGTAAAATTCTGATGAATGGCACTCGCTGTAGTTGTGTAACTCGCTGCTGGGTATGCACTCATACAAAATGAAAATAGTTCGGTGATCATGAAGTGCAAGTGTTGTCGTATGTAATGCTAGTGAAATTAGAAATCCATTAAGACAATTGCTTTTTCCATTTCAAGTTTTAGTTTCTTTCTCCAGTATTAGATTCCAGTGCATTTATCTTATCTTACTCTTCAAAGCCAAGAATATGGCAACTGTTCAGTACCTCATGTGTGCATTTCCTCATCTTTGCCCTCTTAAGCAGCTGCTTTTATTGTGAACTGAAGCTAACATTGTTAGTTACTCACGTTTCCAGTGTGGGAATGAGGCGCACATTTCTTTCTTAAATCCTCATAGCTGACATCAGTGCCAAAAGCTGCACTGTCAAAAGAGCATGGGAGCTTATTCATTAATGGAAAAGGAGTGGAACAGTTACTGTGGCTGTCCATTGCTCTCAACTTCTTTAAGATGCTTTGTGTGGCATTTCACATAAACTAACTGAGAATGAAAATATTATTTTGAGATGTAAACTCTAGACCTTCATTAGATGACTTTTCTGAAAGTCCGAGCTCTTGACATTTACTGACTGATGGGTGAGTGGTGCAAGGCTTCCAGCAGAGCTGTTTGTGTAGCTCGTATGAGTGTTCCTATGGGGCTTTCAAAAAATAGAGTGAAACCAAAATGTGAGAGTTGTCAACTGTGGAGCATGCACAGAGACCTTTCATTTTCTAGACTCCACCTGTGGTTTAAATGGTTTAACACATTAATGATTAAGCATTTTAGTATGTTTAATACATCTGTGATTAGGTATTTTAAGGCACTCTTGGAGTGTCCTCTAAAGAAATTTCAATCAGGACAGATCAGGATTCTACATTTGAAGATGCTTGTAATACCCTCTGCTCATCAAGGCCATGGTGGAAAGCAGTACAAAGGATGAAAGGCCGCCTCATAACATTAAAAGCCATGAGGAAATAAAGTGACAGTTAATGACTTGCATGCACAAGTTGGTTTCATCAGTTGTTGTTTCTCTGTCAGTAAATAGCTTGAGGCCTGGAACGCTCAGTAAAATGTGGTAGCAATGTAGTAATACAAAATAAAGGCTGGACTTAAGTCATTGCAAGATCGTAAGGGATGTGATTGCACTAGCAGAAAGAGGAAGATTCGAATGTATTTTCCTGAACGAGAAAAACATGCAAGTGAGGGTAAAGTCAAAGAGGGAATAGTGCTCCAGGAAGCTATTGAAGCTTCACTGCTTTATGTTAATTAAGAGAAAATTGGATTTAATGTTTGTAGGAATGGGCTAGGATAATTCAAGCATTTTTTATAAACGTTAGAGTTCGTGCCCCCAAAATAACTTTCATTTCTTTAGTCTTTACCTTAATGTGTGCTGAAAAAAAAGACAAGAGATTGGAAGTCAGGAACCGCTTATAGGGAAATACCGCTCTTGTGCTGAGCAAGTCTGGGGTTTATTTTAAGCATGTTAGTATGCCTCAAAACTAGGGTAGAAGGCTGGCCATTTTAAAGTGGTAATTGAATATGGGTACAGCAGTAATTAAGACTCTTTAATGAAATGCAAGGATTAATTCAATTTATATCTGTGTGAATTGCTGGTGTAGGTGTTTATAGGAAGCACAAAGCTCAAAGTCTTTAGGAAAGATTCATAGAGGTAACAATGTTGCATTCTGAAGCAAGAAAGGATTTATAATGTGAATTATTAATAATTTAGGAACAGTTCAGTCAAGCATAGCTCTTGCCTGCATCTCTTTTGCTATAGAGGTATTTATAGTTTCAGGCAA
The DNA here is from genome assembly GCF_002078875.1 of Numida meleagris. Classification (NCBI taxonomy): domain Eukaryota; kingdom Metazoa; phylum Chordata; class Aves; order Galliformes; family Numididae; genus Numida; species Numida meleagris. The sequence continues at coordinate 37,342,518 of NC_034413.1, read as the reverse complement.
ATCAGAGGTGGTCAGAAAGTGGCCAGGAGAAACAAATCATCCATGAAATAAGGTGTGGGACGTGGGGTGTGGATCAGCATGTCATTTATATTTTTTTCTTTCTACAGCTGGTCAGCTAAGTTCTCTGCTTGGAATTTTGTCTTGAGATGGATAATTAATACCTTCCATATGCTCCTTCACAAATCTTTAAATGTTTATAATATGAATTTTTTTTTTGAAACATTAATGTTATGATTTCAAGATAGAGTGTCAGCGGTGCCCACTGATCTCTTGGAGTACCATCACTCTTTAAAGAACTTCACTGGAGCATTTTGCACTGTTCATTGTCCTAGTATATTCCTTGAGTACTGGAATGTGTCTTACCTAAGCTGCACAGCCTGGGTTTTCATGCTGCTAAGGCCAAAGTGAGTGGGGAGGAAGTGCCTTTGGGTAATCAAGAAGTATGAGAGCAGAAGGGTTCCCTACCTAAGTATGTGTAGTGTTGAGGTGTTGTTGTTATTACTGTATTCTTTTCAGAAATGTTTTGCATAAAATTAATTCTGTTAACCAAATGCATTATTACTAAAGGTGGGATATGAACCTTCTTTGTATTAGAAAGTGTATGAATAGTTTGCAAATACAGATTTGCAATTTAATATGTTTGTGCTTAATAGAAGAAAGCATACAGTTAATCTTCAGAGAGGTTTTCAGAAGCAATATTTTATTTAAAATTGAGGAGGAAAATGATAGATTGAGTACCTTAAAGTGAGAAGTTTAAAAATACCTACTTCCTCCTAGCCTTTCTTCCCATCTACAGCCTTTTTAGGCAAAGCAGCCATGCAATTAATTGAAGCTTACTAGGAGCCTGTAATGAAAAGTCTAACGTCGTGTAGCTGCTTTCATTAATAATATCATTGTCTTTTGTCAACTTTAATAGCAGTTGGGTTTATCCAGCTGGAAAAAGTTAGACAAAGACGGATAGACAGGCAAGTCTGTTTACTGTCAATTGACTTAAAAAGAAATGCAGCTTTGCTTTTTAAATATATCAAACCTGACATTTTATTCACTTTTTGGGTTCATTTCAAGAACTTTGTGTGTGGATGCTGTCAGAAGTTTGAATAATGGAGGAAAAAGGTAGGACAATGGTTCTGACTTAATGGAAGCTACTTTGTCTCTTGGTCTAAAGATAAATATGTTAATTCTGATTTCCATTTTTACTTCAGTATTTGGTGGAAGGTTTAAGTGAGCATTGTATTTTTAGTTAACCATTCTGTAAGACAGACGTTTCTAACAGAACTTTGAACTCCATACCATTAGTGTGTTAGTATGGTTTTAATCTCATAGCTGTGAAGTGCTCAATAATGTTGACATATGCATCTCCCTTATGTTGACATTGCATCCCTTGACAATCAAAACCTCCTAGTGAAGGTTGAGTTACTGGTGGATGAGGAATGCTGGTGGAGCACTGATCGCTGGAGCAAAGCCTTATTGTGCCACAAGCAGACATTGTTATAGAAATTCCTAGCTACCTTGATTTTCCCCATGCTGAAATTGTACCGTAAGTTATCCTAACGTTAATTATTCAATAATATGATACTGAAACCGTATTCTGCAGTCATCCTTGTGAGTTTCATCAGCGTGGTTTTGTGCTTCATTAAATAGCAATTGGTTGGAAGTAAATGATCATCGAGTGTCGGTCTCCACAAGATGCATTGGTTTGCTACTCACTGCCAGATGAGAAAGTGAATGGAAATTATTTTCTTAATTTCTTCTTCCTTGTGGTTTCTAGCAGACTAAGTCAAATGATTGCAGTTCATTAGTAGCGTGTAGTTATCTGAAAAGTAACAAGGAAGTGATAGCTTTATTGATGGCTGCAGTGTGGTGGCTAGTACAGTTGTGCTCATGGAAACAAAAATATGGTTCTGTTATCTCATGTTTAACATTTTACTTAAGAGATGTGTGTGTGAAGGATGGAGGAGCACACACTGTACTCTTCTCCATTTGGTGTTGGTGATGATCCTTGCCCCCTGGGGGTGAGCAGTTTCAGCTGTTCAGCGGGAGAGGAGATTGTTGAAAGAAACGTGCCTTCTCTAAGGGCGTTTCTGCTATAAATGTTAGCTTGTGTGGCACCATTTTCCAATAGCAGCTGTGGGTACACAGAAGAGAAAAATCACGGTGGTGTCCTTGGGTGAAAATTAACACTAATAGAAAATTAATGGAGATCTGGAAGTAGACACCCTGATGGACCCAAATTATTTTGAGATAGAACTATGGAATGTGTATGAAGGGAAGAACTGACTGAAGTAGCTCAGGATGAGGTCTTACTGGTAGCATCCAGAATGGCACATCCCTGTGTCTGGTGAATTTTAATTCCTTGCTGAAGGAGGTGCTCCTGGCACGCTATCTGGTTTTTGATAATCCTCACTGCTTTTTAGGAAAACAAGGTTAGAAAAAAAAATAGCATTTTCTTTTGGAAATACATTGTACCAAGAATACTTAGATTAATTTGATCAAGATACCTATATCCAGGAGGAGAGATGAAAAGTTGGATCTTGCATCCTTGGTCTTTGTGAAACAATTGTTCTAGCAGTATGAATTACTGCTAAATGGAAATTGTCCTATAGTTGTTTTTACTCTGTTATTTACTCTTTTGAAAATTGAAGTTGCTTCTTTAAAATGAGTACAAAGCAAAGCAAAAGTGGCTGTTCTGGTAGAGGACAAATGCCGTGAAGTCGGACCACCTTGTGTCACTGAAGGTTGGATCAGCTTGCTGACTGTAGAAACTTTTCGTCTTTAGTGAGTAGAAGGTTTTACAAGCAGAGCACAGCACAGTGCTGCTAGCTGTTTCTGTTCTGGCCTCCAAGGCTTTCTGAAGCATCTTCCAGGCATCTTTGCTTCTTTAGTTTGGTTCCGAACCATGGTACGGTCGTTGTGCTCTCCTGTACTTTCAGGTGTTGGTTCATCTGCAGACAGGAGTTTCTAACCACCGCACATACAGCATGTCTGACATGTCACTTCTTCCTTCTTTTTTTTATTTGTTATTTTTCCTTTTTAATTTTTTTTATTATAATAAAAAAAAAGTTCCTTTAGTCTCTCCTCATAGGGCATATTCTCATAAATGGTTTTTTTTTTAATTATTATTATTTTCCCTTTTTTTTTTAATTGTAGCATACAATAAAGCACTAATTAAGATGATCTAGAGGCATTTTTCAGTTGGATAGCAAGCAGTTACAAAGACTTATTAGTCTCTTTCCTGCTGGGCAGATGTTTGGTGCATTTACAGGGTTAAGCTCCCTGATCAGCATTATGTAGATCTACAGTGCTTAGATGGAATCACTACCTTAACTTGTTGCATTTATACTTAAGCAAAAAAAGACTTGAAATCAGTGTGACTTTTCTTACAAGTGCCATTGTGCTTCCACTACTTGTAAGTTCAGTCTTCTGTAGCTTTTATGTGTCTCATAATTTACTTGATTTGAGTGTGTAATTCTTGTCTCTGTGGAGCTGTGACAACTGCTGCTATGTTATCTTTTTGTGTGGAAAATTCTCAGTTCAAAATATGCAAATGATCACTATCAAATATCACTTTCCAAAAGGGCACAGTGGCAACTGACAACATTTTATTCTTGTTCACTTAATAGTTTTCAAATATGTCATAATAACAAAACTAATGCTTATTATAATATGCCAGTTGAAATGGCACTGGCTGGGAAAAAGTAGAGGCTGCCAGATACTAACCTCACTGGCGTATAAAATGCTGAGTGCTTTGTTTTAATATGTATACTGGGAGGAGTACCAAACAAATGAAAACTTTCAACCCAGCAGAGGCGTGCAGTGGAGATTAAATCTGAAAGAGCTGATGAAGCTTTTCACGATAAGGATTTCTATTATTTGGTTGTTTTTTGTTTTTTTTTTAAACAATTTCTTAGTTTTAGGGTTGCACTATGGGAGGAATGTCTCAACTTCAAGAGCATGTGGAGTAGATATGCTTTTATCTTGACATTGATTTGTTTTTATTGTGTACTATGTTGCCTATAGTAAATGCAGATTGAATTTCAAAAGTAATAATGACCAAATTTATTTACAACAATAACTGTACCATGTTTTTTCTTCAGAGTTAAGGAGCATATACTGAACTTGATAGTTGCGTGCTATCCAAGAAATGTGATTTACCATGTGAAAAAAAAAGTAAAGGAGAAAGCAGTTGTGATTTCTTTTATTTTAGAATACTGGAAAAAATTAGGACCAAAGTTTCTTTGTGTGTTGCTTGTCTGCTGGAATTTGCTTTGGGCAGTTCTTGTAAAATGCAAGCTATTTGACTTAACTTCAAAATGCATGCTGTATGTAGCTGATGCCCAGATTAAGACGACACCATGCACAGAAGCTAAGCAAGTAGTGGCTGTGGTTGTTGGCTCAAGTTGTTTGCATATTCTGTAGCAGCGTTTTGCAAAATTGGGTCCTATGGCTCTGAAGTCAGACACTTTTTAATCTTTGTGCATCTCAGGTACTTTTAAAAAACATAAATGATTTTGTTTGTGAGACTGCTGGGCTGAGAAGATTAATTGCTGTTTATTAATGACTTGGATGCTGTCAGTAAGAAATACTGGAAAGAACAACTGTGAAGATGCTAATTTTTTCTTTTCTGTAAAGTGCCACTGAGTTTCTAAATGTGACCTAATAATAATAATAATAACTTCCTTGCTTTATAGCATAAGGCCACTCCTTGTCTGCTCACTAATTGAGCAGTGTCCACCCTAATGTGCCATGTGGTCACATTGAAAACTATCGTGATATGCATGAAGCTTTTGTTGTGGGCATATTTAGCTTCTGATCCTCAATTGATGCACTTCAGGAATTTCAATACAGGATTGTTGTGAGTTCATTTTTTTGCTTTTCTTTGCACTGTGGAATGTGGTTCTCATTCTGCTTCTCAATTTCACAGCACAGCGAAGGTATTAAAAAACGAGGGTTAAAATGCTAGCTGAGAACAGTTGTGTGTTAGTTCACATATGCATGTTTTCTCAGCAGCTTTCTAATTTAAATGGATAAATATATAGATAATAGGATTTTCTATTAATGATCATCTTTTGTTTTTTTCTCAAATTTTGACTTTTTTGGTGCCTATATAGTATCAAGATAGTATGTCTTAAATGTAAAAAGCTCTTCCTACTGTTAGTGATAACAAGACCACATCCTGGCTGTCCATTAACATTTCATTCTCTGAACTATACAAAAATGCAGTAATGACAGCACTTGTATTCCTGTAGCTATGCTTTGATGTCTTGATTCTTGTTGTGCCTAATGTATATTTCTAAAGCTCACTTTCTGAAATTTGGAGTAAAAAAAAAATCAGAGTTTGGGTGCAGATCTTGTAATTTTATGAGCACATGCCCCTATTTTGGGGGTTTCTGTGAAGATGACTAATGCACTCAGTAACTAGCCGTATAAGAATGTGTATACAGTGGCTGTATGCCAGGGATCTTTCTGGTGGGTTTGTCTATAGGAAAATGCAACAGCTCTAACAGTAAAAACTTGAGTGGATGACAGATTGCTGATCTCTAACCAAGAGGAACCAGCATGTATTTGGAGTTAGCATATGAGAGCGTTTGAAGGTGGTCATGGCACGGCTGCTTGAGGAATGCAGCAATGATGCTGATCTTACTCTTAGTTCTTCAGCAGGTTTACAGCCTGATTTTATCACATCTTTCCAGTCTTCTATATAGCTACTGTAACTCCTCTGGCAAGCCGGTACCTGAGTCAGTTCCAACACTTGGTGCTCTCCACAAGTGGTGTTTTGCCTTCTGTCTCCAGCTGCCTCCACCTCTTCCCACATACCTTGGCTTACCTCCGAGTTCGAAGACTACAGATGGAAAATTTGTGTAATGAAGAGGACGTTGTTTGGTGCTTCCTGTGCGTGCTTCTGCCAACTATTGTAAAAGTAGGAAGAGAAGTCGTGTAGAAGAAGAGGCATTTAAAGAGGTGTGTGGAGTTACTTAATATCTAGTTTTCAGTGGGATGGTGTTCATAAATCACCCCAACATCTTCCTTTCTTGAGCAACAGTTCTCCTGGCATGGCTTGCTAGCATGTGGCTATCTCTTGATCTTCTGCCATGTGCAGAAAGGTAATGATCTAGCAATCTGCATTGTAAATGGAAACTTAATTGTTGTCCTGTAACAAAATATTGTAGAAAAGGTTCTGTGCATGTAAATGTTAGAGTAACATGAAAGGATAATACAAAAATGTAATGACACTTTACAAGATTTCTGTGATACAAATAGTTATAAGAACATGTTTAGTTTATGCATATCTCTGAAATGAGTAAAATTTAACTTTTTGGGGAACTGTCATTCTGGTAATAGTCTGTATTTCAATAGCTTAGAATCAAGGCTTACATAGAATTTATAATGCAGTCTTGTGTTATAGGCAAAAATCTGAACTTTTTCACAGAGCCCTGACACCATAGCCTCCTAAGTGAAGTAGTCTGCTTCTTAATGGCAAAGAATGTCAGATTCTGGGGCTTTTAATGCCTTTTGTCAGGTGAGGTCCTGGGGAGTTTCTTGTGACTCTCTTGTTGCGTAATGTACCGCTTGTTTGCACCTTCATCGTAGCTCCCTTTCTGCTTAACCTTTCACTGCAAATGGATATCTAAAGTGGTTTGTCCCTCAAAATACCCTTGGTAAAACACAGAACATGAAGGCAGAGAGAGATACTCTGTACCTGGATTTTTTTGGTTGTTTATTTATTAACTTGACAAATTTACATAAATTCACAGCTCTCAGTGCTATGTGAACCCGAGGACATGCTTCAGAATCAGTGTGGCTGGTAGGTTTGAGCTGTAGGTTTTAACTGTGGTATTTGTGTAGTGTGATCTCCGGACAGTGGTGTTCCCTGTTGCTGCTGGACAAGCATTGTGGGTATGAATGTATGTATGCTTCTAGAGAACCTTACCAAGACACCACGTGAAGCGAAAAGATCCATGCCTGGCATGTGTGACCAAACTGATTTAGTTCTCAGAGTTCCTACATAACATACTTCAAAATTATGTAAGAGGCACACTGAAAGGTTCAGAGGTGTACAGCAAAGTGATTAGTGTAGTTGCAGCTACTGATCCATGGCAATCATAGATGTACTTTGCTGATATTTCACTCACATCTGCGAGTCTGGGTGATGCATCAACTGTCTGAATCTTCTCTTGTCCAATGAATAGGATTTATTTTTTTCCCCTGCAGCTTTGACAAACTCTTGACAGAATTAATTTGTATGGCAAAAGTAAAAAGAGCTTATGTTTTGTTTGTCTTCTGATGAAGCACTTCATCAGCTTTTTTATGCACTTTTCAGCTACATCTTTAGACAGCCCCTTCAGCAAACAAGTAAAAATGCTTGGCAACTGGTTTTTGCCTAGCTGCATTAACAAATACTTAGAGGAGACAGTTATTGCACTTCTGTTGGTACTCTAGTTTGAAAACATCAGTTTCACGTTTTAATATTTCTGATACTTTGAAGTAAATGTTGAAATTTCACAAAAATCTGTTAGTTGTTGATCATATAAACTCAGCCAATGTGTGCTAATAAAACAGGTTGATGACATCATTACCATTCATTCACCAGTATTTTTTCACGTTTTGTTCTTCTTAAATCAGCCAGGGAAACTTCAGAAAAAAAGACCTTCTGTTTCTAAAGTTTATTCTTGTCCTCCCTGAAATACCTTGTAAACAGAAGGCATGTCTTGTATAAACAGGTGTTTGATGCATTGAGGGAACAATCCAGAAACTTGTGACACTGAGACTGTAGCAGCAGTAATGCAAGTAAGACTGAAATACGTGCAAGTTACCTAACAGAACCTTGTAGATGCTTCTAGCCTAGTACTTTGCAAAATTTGAGTGAAATCCTCACAAATACCTTTTTCCTTGTTGCTAGCCAAAAGGTTTAGGAGAGTTTTTGCTTTTCAGGAAGCGTGAAGGAGAGCAGTAAGTGCTGAACTCTTGTGAATGGGATTACAGGGGGTCTCTGCTGTAAGGTAGCGCTGTAAGGGTCTATGGACAATTGTTTTCATTGAGAAGCAGAGCAAGAACTTTGGTGTAAATTCTTGCTTGTGGTGAAGAAATCTTTTAGTAACAAAAGAAAACAAAAACTAGTAGGATATTCACTGTCCAAAATTACTCTTTTTTTTTTTCTCTTCACTTAAACTGCTTAGACTTCAAGTCCACTCTCACCTTCTGAGCAGGCTTTCTTAAGCAAGCTGTTGAATCAGACTGAGCTCTCTACTTGGAAGTAGAGTTTGGGAATCCAGTACTTCAAGAGCGCTTCTCAAAAATGGTAGTGACATATTAATTAATATGCCTGCACATATTACGCACAAAAGTAATTCAGGAGATGTTTGTCAACAGGCTTTGTTGATCTAGTGAAGTTCTATTTTGTGCCATATGTAATTAAGAGTCAAAACATATTTGTGTGCTCAACTTCCTCATCTCTATTAAATTGTTAAATGAAGCATTACCGAAACAACAAAAGCTTAAACCACTAACAGAATTTGACATCAAATCTTCGAACGAATGTCAAGATCTGCGTTTAGTCTACATGGTAGACTTTGCTTGAATATAAAAGATGATGTTTAACCTTTTGTTACTCTTAGTCTTAAGTAAATTGTTGTTTTTTAGATGTACCCTTGTGCATATGAGCGACACTCTCTTTTTCCAGCAAGCTAAGAAATTTGGCCTTCCTGGTGAACATCAGTTGTGTGCTCCACTGAATGTGGAAAGACTACATAAATCGTGAATGTCTTCCCCAGAAGAAATTCAAATACGTAATTTTATTGCATTTTTATTACTAAGCACATCACAGTATTATACTGTTTAATGAAATGTGACAGGCTTTGCTGTAACAAGTATAATGAATACAACAGCTTTTTTGCCTTTAACAAGATAAGGTACTAACATTTTATTTTCGGGACATAAAGTAATTGTTTAGAGTGGAGACATTTATAGGAATTCAGCATAAGTTATGTATGTTTCTGCAGCAGACATCTGGTACCTTTATCGTATTTTCCTTGATAGATGCTCGGAATTTTAGTTCCTGACTTCCCTCCCCCCAAAAATTCCCACTTAGAAAAAGATCCATTCTAAAGATGGATGCAGAAGTTGAGAATAAGATTTTTGCTGATTTTGGGTGACTGTTTTCTTTCCAGGTGTTGAGGGGAAAATACTTCTGGTTTCCACAACCACAAAGAGGTAGCAAAACAGTTTTCACTTTGCTCAAGCTTTTAAACAGTGTTTAATTAGCATTACATTTTTAATAATAAGAATTAAATATCAGGAGAAATCAATGATTTGAAACCTTAGGTAACAAAATGCTTTCTACTTAAAATACGTATATACCATAACTGTTTAGTAATTTAATGATCTTCATGTCGTTGATGTTTTTATTTTTTTAATTTGAATAATATATTCTGTGCAGCTAATAATTTTGTCAACCCAGACTTTTTCTTTCATGAAGTCATTGTCTGAAGTTCATCCATGTGTCGCTACACCATTGTCCACTTTCTAACTGCAGGTGTTGATACTCGGGACAGTTAGTATTATGAAATACTGAAGGGATATTGAGGATCCCATCATGTTTTGTACAGGTAGTGGAAAGCTGAACAGCCATAGTGCTGTAACTGTTCTGTAACAAATAATCTGGCCACACTAAACTGCTGGAATGGTATTTACATTATAAAATGACTTTTCCTACTACTTTTAGGACTTCAGACTGAAAGGAGCTTTCTGCCAAGAGTGCTGTCTGTTAAGGTAGTACATTTACCAGCAGCTTGCTTTTCTCACAGGGTGCTTTTACTGCTTGATGAGATCACTCTTTTTTCTTTTCCTATAGTGAAATACATTCTTTAAATAAGAAAAAATGCTTATGCTGATGCTTAGACTAGGGGTAGGTTCTCTTTAAAACGTTACTGCAAGACAGAATCTCTCCTATTTTTCAGTTGTCTTCTCTGTCCACCCAGGATCATAAATTTTAATGCCTTTTTCATTGCTACAAAACATCTCTCTTTTCAGGAAGAAAAATAAATTTTTAGTTAGAAATAAATGCTCAGTGGTGGGGATGCTATTCTTTCAATTTTAATTCATAGCTATTACTGAACAGAGAACCGAACAGACCTTCTGGGTAGCATTTAGAAGCTCTTTGAGCTTCTGATCTTTTTTCCAGACACATGCAGGATGAAATAAGAGCAGTGCTATCACCTTTCCCATAATCCAGTTAGAGGAAGTCAAGATAATAGGTGTTTTCATTAAGTATGTGTGACCAGTGACACCTGACATCTTTACTGGTGGTTTCTGGTGATACCGTGTAGTTCACCTGATTAAATCCTAGCCTTTCTATGGGTTATTTAAGTAATTTGTTACTATTTCCTCCCCTCTTTCTGAGGATCTTTGTGAAGGAAGCCATGAGATTAGTTATTTCTATATGACTAATTTAAGTAACTTTGTCAATGATCTAAAAGTATGATCTTTTCCTATCATATTTTACACTTTATTTAATTTTTTTATCTTTTCTTTTGCCTTGTGTGCAGTAAGGGTGGAGAACATCAGGACTTCAGCCATAGTTGTACCATTTTGCGAGGCTTCGGTGGGAGTGCTCCTCACCAGTAGATGTTTATCAGCTGCAACATTACCAACATACGGTACAAATACAACTGTTGTAACTTTATAACTAAGCTCTCAGGTGCTGTTCTGTTTCAGTAATTTTCTGCAGCGAGTAATTGGCACAAAGTTGCCTTATTTCCCAGTACAACTAAAAAAGTATGTGAGGTACTAGGCTGGAAAGCCTCTAGGCAGGGAGAAATTATCATTGCTGCCTGAATTCAGCTATTGTATGTACAAGGTCTCACTCCTAAGTTTCTTTGGTATATAGTGTTGGTTTTTTTTCAGTCTGAAGAGTGTTGGTGTTTTGAGGTTTCCTTTATGTTTAATGCAGAGTGCTGAAGGAATCAATAAAATAACTTCTGGATGGCCGAAACAGCATAGTTGCTACAGGACTTCACTCTTTTTATTGCATTTCATGCTTCATTTCCTCTTCTCCTCCTTCATATGAAGCCTAACATCTACTGGGTAGGAATGAATGCAGAATAGGAAACTTCTTCCCTTTCTTAATGTCTTAATATGTTACCTTTCTTATTTGTAATTTTGAAATAGCACATATGATTGAGAGTTACTATGCAAGTGAAGGAAATGCTTGAGAACAGCTTTTATTTAATGGAAGTTGTTTGCTACAAAGCAATTCTATATATCTGTGAAACGTGGCTCTTAGTCCTTTAGAAGTTTGCGGGTGTTCTGTGAACTGCTTGCTTAATTGTAGCATGTCCAAATTCTGCAATTCTATTCTAATACACAGGTCTCGTGTTTCTGCTTTCTTCACTGAGAGATACCGTTTAATAAGACTAACTTAATCAGAATGCTACGTTTTCTTAAAGTACAAAAATTTGTGCTAAAATTTATATTTTAAACCAAATGACTACCCATATATTTTGAAATACTAATTTCAAAATATATTTGTGAGAAAGATTAGTTTATCTCTTTCTTGAGGTCAAAATATAATTTGTAAATCTCTGCATCTCTTGCATTGGCTGGTGAGACTGAGATCTACACCGTGCTGTGGGTCCTGTATACTGTCTGTTACGATCCCAACCTTGGTATCAAAATGCTGGGTATTTTTCAAGTCAGTGTGGTTTGCACCCTTTGGTGTGAGACCATATGGAAACCTCACAGTACAGATGTATAATAGCTGATTTGATTTGTAAGCTGTACAGTTTACTTGCTTATAAAGTAATCATCCTCCCTTCTAACTGGCTATCACCTTTATTTTCTTGGTTGGGGAAGACAGTTTGGTGGTTGAGTTTTGGGTTTTTCTGTTTCTTTTAGTCATTTTGGTACTGATTTTTTTTTATTATTCAGTAAAACATTCTGAATTACCCCAAACATTCTTAATTGCAACTGGATTACAATATCTTATGTTTTGCATTAGCGTGCACCTATATGATAAAAACAAGTCCTGCAGCAAGAGTTACAAATTTTGTTTATTATGAAACTGTAGTATAGATCTCTACAGAACATGTGAGCAATCAAAACCTATGGAATGAACTGCTTTCTGCGTAAGTGAGTAATAAGAGAGACATGCAGGGCTTTGACTTCATTTGCTTATTGAAAGTTTGAGGGCATTTACCTGCCAGGAAAAAGATTCATACCAAGGAGTCCACAGAACCGGGATTGTTGCCTTGATAATCAAAATATATTTATTTTTAATGTTGACTGTAATGTGTCTGGGGAGAAGTACATAGCTAGCAGGAGAGGTTTAAAAATAGGATTGTCAAACTTCTAATGTGTCCTTACTTTTAAGCTTTCACCATATGACCCATGCTGCAAATCAGATGAAAATCAAATAATAGTGGCGTAACTATTGTCTCACATCCTGATGTACTGCAAGGAAACAAAGCAAAAGAGAAATAACATTTCGTTTCATTGCTGGGAAGTCAGTACTTGAAGGACAGTGCTTCTGGTTGACTGCAAGTAGTGGAGGCTGGAAGAATATTTCTGTAGACAAATTCAATATGTTGAGACATTTAAGTGTAATGAAATTTGAGATATACTTCTGTGAATTTTATTGATGAAATACTTAGCTTGGTAAAGGAATACAATATTATCATGGGATGTTTGCACTGCTATGTAAAACATTCTGAATATTTGAAAGTACATTTTGTAAGAAAAAATGTTTTGTTTGACAGATTGCCTTTGTTACTATGCAGTGAAAGCAGAAATGAGGCTTCAGCTTCTGGAGTAGTTATTACATTGGAAGCATCGTTCACCAAGCTGTCTTCTGGATTTTCATGGAAATCGTAGCTAATTGCCCAAATCTGCATGCTTCACAGTGACTATCAAAATATTATTCATGAGCTACAGAACTTCATGTCCCAAAGGGGAACTTAGGAGAATGCTTAGTAGTGAATTAGGAGTTTGCAACAAAAATTTTGCAGTTCAGAAGCTGAAAGAGAACTTAGATTTGATCCAGATGATAAGTGAAGAATAAGTATGTCAAAATCTTAAGATTATTTACTCTTTGAAGATGATTCCTAAATACATACTCCTAAGTTCTCTTAACTTTCTGGGGCTTGGTCTCTGACTCGTTTAGCTGCAGGAGTGGCATAAAACTGTTAAGTATTTTGAGTAGCCTTTTTATCTGACTAAGATTGGTTAGAGATTGCATTAATAGAGGTGGCCAGTATTTTTCTTTATTTCTTGTGTATAAGTTCATGTATTCTTTGCCTTGATTGATCTGTGAAGATGCAAAAGGAGGAGTGAAGGAACTCTGCCTTCAGAGTCGTTAAGACTGAGAAGAGGAAAATGGGAGTCATAAGGTCAGTAGGTGTTTTAAAACCTTAGTTTTGGTTGTCAGCTACATTGAAATATAGGCTGATGGTGCTTGTGACAGCATCTTACAATCTTTTTGCTCATTAACTGATGCTTCCAGGATATGGAAGATTCTAGGCCATTGCTGATGGTAAATACTATCAGTCTCAGTCTGAATACAAATGTAAGATTTATCATTGTGGTATCCTCATTTCAAAAATACTGCAAAAGAAACTTAACTAAGAATTATCTTAGTTAATTGAAAGTCAGCTCTAGGCTATGAAACAAGTTGTACGGACATCTTTAAAAAAGACAGCTGATGTGGATTAAAATCATGCTCAGGCACCTGGCCACAAGAAGAAATGCAAGATATTTCTATTTAAATACGAGAAAAAAAACTATGTTGAAGTTAGTCAAGCACTGTGACAGGTTAACCATAGAGACTGTGGAATCCTCATGGACATTTGAGATATTCAGAATGAAAACGGTCCTGAGCAACCTGGCCTAGCTGCCCCTGCTTTGAGCAGAGATTGGACCAAGTGATCTCCAGGGCTCCCTTCTAATCTCAGTTATCAGGCACTTCTCTGAACCCAAGAGCCACTTGAACTCAACTGCAAAACTTCCATTATTTTTAAGTCCAGAAGTATTTGTGTAAAATCTTTCTTTAAATTTGAAAGTAAGCTTGAGGGTGTATTTCAGAACTTCACGTTTCCAGTTCAGGCTTTTGATAGTTTTCCATCAAAATGCATTACATTAATGCATCAGAGTACATTAATGCATTAATAAAGATGTTGTTAATTCTCGCTTACAGTAATTGATACCGACTGCAAGTCTTAAACATACTAATTTGACACTATGTTTTTGCTGTGGAGCACACTCATGTTTTAAATCCTCAAACCAAGCGGAAAACTTAATTAATACATGGAAAGTTTGCAAGCTTAACTAACTTGGTAGTTTTTCCTGAATATGAAATAATTAAAACGAAGAAATCTTTCAGTGCCTAGAAACAGGATTCCTAAAATTCTTTAAGGAAAAGCATTCATCATGAAATACCCAAACTTAATTCTCTCTTGAAATGGCTGAAAGTGAGGGACAGTTTTTTTTAATTTGATTTTTATTTTTTGCTTTGTAAGTATAGAGCAGATCAAATGCTTCTGTACTGTGAGGGTGATAGAACACTGGAGCTAGCTGCCCACAGAGGTTGTGGAGTCTCCTTCTCTGGAGATATTCAAAACCCACTTGGACGCTTTCCTCTGCAACCTACTGTAGGGAACCTGCTTAAGCAGACGGGTTATATTTCAAGGCTTTATATTTCGTGTGTGGTGGTAAACAGGAGGGAAAAAGCTAAGAGCTAGCCATGCAGAATTAGCCAGTTCCAATTTTAGCAGCTGAATGTGTAAGTCTGTGATAGAGTTACGGCTAAATAAGGCTTACAGGATACATCTGTTCTGCATGACCAGCCATTGAAAGTCCGTTATCTAGTCTGTGTGTTTGATGAGAGTGCTCGTGTGAATGTTCTTCATGTGCTGAAAAAAGTGTCATCAAGATTTGCTGAAGTTTGCTGGTATGAGTCTCTGACCAGCACAAAAATTACTGTAGTGTTGGTAGTATCGCTTTATTTTGATGATGAAAAGAAAGAAGATTTGACAGCGAGTGCTAAATTTTTCAATTTGTTGGTTCCTGCTTTTGAAAAATCAATGATACGCAAGCTTAAAGAAATTTTATAACTATCCCTTGGAAATCATATCTTGTTAACTGTGTATGGTATAATGATTTAAATCTTTTAAAGAATTTAGGTATACACTTTTGAGAATAAGCTGTCTAGTAGTTCTCAGTGATTGCCAAAGCCTTAACTTGCAAAGGAAACTGATTTCTTTACATTTGGTAATAGTAGATAAAATGGACTTGGATTCAACATCAGTTGTGTAACTTTTTTCTCTTTTGAAAATTTGAGTGGATGCCATGGAGTTACTTCCATGTGTACTAGAGACACGGTGGCAGGGAATCTCCAATACTTGAATGTTCATAAAATATCTCTATTCTAGCTAATTGACTAGTGACTGCAGCAGTATTGGGAAGTACTACTACAATAAATCTTGTAGTTTGTTGCATATGCAAGTGAAGTTAACAGTGTGTACAGAAGTTACTGACCAATTTAAAATAAAAAATAGACGATTTATTTTAAAAACAACAGGAACAGAAACAGCACAAAAGAAAAAAAAATCCACACCCTGTCTTTATTTAATGCTTAGACAAGGAGTCTGTTGTATTCAGCTGCTGCCTACAATATCCACTGCTTATGCCTACAGTTAGACACACAATTTCAAAAACACCTCTGAGGTATTCGTGACTTCGAGAATGCAAATGTATCTCATGCAGAGTTTGTAACTTAGCTAATGGCTGGGATTGTTGCAGGAGCATTCTGCCTTACCTGCTGAATCCCACATGGGCTGGGAACAACTCAAATTATCGTACTCACACTAAAAATAAACATGGTAAAATAGGTAATGGTAAATCCCTGCGGTGATGGTCGTTACATTATTGAAAGTAGTTGGAGCACAACTAGAAAACTGGCACAATCACATTATTTGCTTATTCCAACAAGTTGGAAGTTCTAAGCACCGGTGGACTAGTGATCGGTATTCCATACGAACACAAATATGTAGGGGGTGAATTTTTATTCACTGCACATGCTTATCTGACGCACGCCAAAGAAATGGAAGGAAACTAATTTAGATTGAGCCTGGAAGTCTTAGCTTTGTACTCCTGTCCTGGTGGTCTGATGACCTCAGCCAGTGATTTACATGTCTAATGGAAGAGTTTTACATTTGTATAGCTCTATTCACCTCTATGCATGCTTTACAGCACATCAAATCTGCAATTCCACTGTAGAATATACCCACTCACAAAATATAAACTGAGCCAGAAAGCTCCCAGCCCCACAGAAATACCAACTCTCTGCCTTTTTGAAAAGAAACTACTTCAGATTACCATATTTTATCTTTCTGCTTTTCCTGCAAGCACTGCTGTCTAGAAAGGAGATTAGTATGTTGCAGAGAAACGTGAACCCCAGTCCTTGCCGTTCTTGGTAACTGGATGCTGAGGTTTGTGGAAAGGAGTATCTGATCTCATCTGTCCAGAGTGCTTCAAGAATGCGTTGTTCAGCAAGGAGAGGAGAGCAGACTATCTAACAGTGTTTCACTTGGGTTTTTTAGACATTCTGCAGCCTTTGCTGTGAAATGATAATCAGATTAGAAATGGTCTCTTTTACAGTAAGTAATAGTGAGGTAGAGAAAGGAGCAAAACGAACAGAAAAACTGGAAAGGGAGGCAAAAACCTCCCCAAACCATTAAGGTCATGAACATACAGTTCAGGTCTTTGCATGTAGACAATGGATAGATGCTTCAATAGCAGAAACCTTTATAATATATTCCACAAGATTATAGCAATCCCTAGAAAATGTCTCTTGCAAAGATACGAGAGGTAGTTTGCATTCTGTTGGTAATTTTATACAGCCTTATACTGCTTGTTCTATTAACATAGCATACAGAAAAATTCAGGAATGTAGGAATGTTCGATCCCACTACTGGTACAGGCAACTGCAGAGTTTAATACTTAAGTTACATCTTAACAATTCATTTCTGCTTTAAAATAGGGATTTTTGCTCAAATTCATTTTTAGAATCAAGAATAATCATAGAATCATTTAGATTGGAATTCTAAAACTTTTCATCCCTATTAATCACTCATCTTTCAGTTTTCAGGTTTAAATTCAATAATGAGAGAGAGATGCCAAGTTCTTTTTTTACAGTGTGTCACGGTATTGTCTAAGGGTCTGCGTCCGTGACAAGGGGGGACAGGCCCAAGAGAAAAAAAAAACGAGAAAAGAGGAAGGAAAGAAAAAAAAAATCGCCGGCGATAAGAGCCAGCCCCCGGGCGGTCCGGCGGCTAAAGCGGCAGAGAAGCCGCGGAGCCGCAACCTGGGAAGAGGGGGACCCGTAGACGGATCTAACACAAAAACAGCGGCACCGATCTGAGGAGGAACAACTAATTTTACTAAATATATCAAAATGAGGCTAGTAGAATTATGATAGAGGGTTTACAGGCTGAAAATCTTACACAGTAAAATGCAGGAGGACCACGTGCTTTCTCCGCCAGGCTGGGAAGAACAGACCCCGCGTCTCCCACGTGGCTTCACCACCCCCTCTCCCCCAAAGACCCCTGGGCAGTGCACCTCCTCCCCTCCCCCTCAGAGGGCCACACCAAAAAAGGCAGTTTACAGTAACCGGGGAATTAACTCTTTAACTGCCCGTACCTTACATGATGTAATGATGTGGAATACCGACAACAAAAAATCACAAAACCATAACACAGTGTTGTTGTTTTGCTTCTATAATTTAATCCAATAAGTAACACTGGAAGCATCCATGTCTCTTTCACTCTCCGGTTTATCAAGCTGAGTAAGTCAATTTCTTTGTCTTCTCTTGTTCATCTTTAGCATTAGATAGCTGTTTTAATTCAAATTCTGAATTTAAGCAATCAGAATTTTACATAAAAATTTTACATTTCTTTTGAAAAGAGATGTTCCATTATAATGTGAAACTTTTCCTTCTCACCTAGGAAGCATTTCTAGGCTGTATTTTCACAGATGGGATCAGCTTGTAGCTCGCTGCTGCTGCAAAAATGAAGGTCCTGCTACTGTCCTTCTTTTCCTTCCATCGGTCCTGTTTGTGTGAGACTTTAATGCCTTAACCCAGGATGAGGAAACACTTCGGGAAACAGTCTCTTAATGCGAGGATGATCAAGCACTAGAATAGTTTGCCCAAAGAGATTGTGGAGTTTCCAGTCTCAGAGTTCTTGAAAAGCGATCTGGATATCATCCTGGGCAGGCAACAGGCCCTGGGCGGCCCTTCTTAAGCAGGGTGTTGGATGAGATAGACCCAGAGGTCCCTTGAAACCTTGACCATCCTATGTATTATGTGGTATGTGTCAAAAATAAAATAAAAAATAACACTGCATGAGCGTGAGGAATTGAGTCCCAGCAGGACTTGAGACATCTTTGTGAGGGTATAAGAGGTCTGGAGTTGGTGAAGGAAGAATGAGGATCATGGACAATAGACCCTGGCTTAAAATGAGCCACGATTTTGGCTCAGCTGTTAATGAAACTATGGCCAAAGACTGTGATAATCTTTTCCATGGCTGCATTACAGCATTTTCCTCATAGCAAAAGGAAATACGTCTGTTGCTTGCAGATGTTAATGTCTCCAGAATGCAGCAGAAATTAGTGTTTCACACTTTCATTTGTAGTACTGAACAGCATCCTACCTGTTTGGCTTTGATCATCATTTATGTCCAGCTTTAGCGCACCCTCATCCTCTTGTCACAGTGCTTCATTACAGTGCTGTTGCTTTAAGGAAGCATTAAATAACTCTTGTCCCCTAAGCTGATCTTTGAGGGAAGGGAGTGGCCTTCATGAAGATGAGCAGTTTCTTTTCTCATTTTTTTTTCCAGCAGAAGCTGCTAATGAAATATTTAGCTGAAATTCAAATTAACCAAGTTTGCACTGGTTACTTTGCCTAATTAGTTCCATAACATTGTTCTTAGTAAAATTGTTTTCTTTTAGACACTTCTGTATTTTAATTGCTGCTTTCTGTAAAGAATGTTTTTAAACTTCACATGCTTTTGAGATCACATTGACTTTTGAAATGGTCCGGCTGCTTTATTTCTCTGCCCTAAGTACAGCTTCAGGCAGTATTTGTACTGTTATTCTAGGTTGCTCTTTTCCAGTCAAGCAGCACCAAGGTTAGTGCTATTTAAAATCCTAGCTAATGGACTTACCTCTTATTTTCCAGCTCTTTTATTATTCTGGAGTGAAGGAAAATCTGTTGAACAATTTTTTTCCTTGTCTTTCTTTCTTTTAATGGGCCACACTCCAGTCTGAGAATTTATATAGCTGCAGCTCGAGGAAGGAGAAAAAAGAAATACTCTTACAATGATCTTTTTTTCATTTAAATGATGGATGATTTGTGCAGTTCAGTAGCTGTCTTCTCTCGTCCAGTTTCTCTGAAATTTCTCTGACTAGCAAACATTGGTCTAAGTTTCTTAGCAAGTGTGGCATTCAAGTGCACGCTGCAGTTTAATAAAATCATAATGTAACCATGTTTAATTGTATTCCTTAGACAGGAGTCAGTCAAAAGTGGGCTGAATGCCTTTTCCTTCTGTTTAAATGAAAACTGGATGGAGACACTGCTGTGATCCTGTGGCCCAGCTGGCTACTGGGCTCCTGTGAGCATGATGGATAGTGGTCAGCACTTGGGCGACCTTTAATCTGTAGTTATACTAAAGACCCGAGAAATTGCATACACTTAAGTGGTTTGGGTTGTTAGTTTAATATTTCTAGCTTGCTAGGCCTTGTTTTTTCTATAGACCTCAGAAGTATATGTGGCCTCTAGTATCATAAATTAATAATACCATATACAGTCCCAGCAATATGAGCATATACAGGTTTAAGATACTGATGCCCGATTTGTCGTTGCATTTTACCAGTATGAAGTGCCTTAAACTAGGGGAAGAAATGCATTATTATAACTTTCCTTTTTAAAAATAGGATATTTATTTGAAGATCAAATTAGAATATTTATCCAGGTCTCCGTAAAAGTGAAAACACAAATAAAAAATGTGTAATGTGTTATTTTACAAAGACTCTTCTTATGCACTGTCTCACACACATGCTCTTCATTATGGTTGAGCGTTTTTTTTTTTTTTTTTTTTTGGTAAAAGAGAGCCTACTGAAAATGAACAGTAAGGAAAGGTAGAAGAGAAGCTGGGAGCCAGATGCTACTGCAGGCTATCAACTGAATTTTTATTACTGTAATGTAATTCACAGAAGATGAAATTTTTGTTGAATCTTTTATCTCACTGCTTACAGTAGAAAATGTTCATAAGGAGTGCACTGAGGTGGAGCTCAGCGCTAGCTGATGTCTGTGCCAAATGTGTTGTTTCAGGGCAAACTCTGAGTGTAAAGGCTTAACTTCTGCAGGACTTTGCTGACATTGACTCACTGCAAGCGCTGGGGCCATGTGGCTAGGTTGATACTATGCGTTTGGTTTGTGTTTATATCTTTCATGATTCTGTTACTCTTTTTCCCCTGATATTTTTGGCAAACCTTTAAATCTCACTCTCCTGAGTAGAGAGTATGCTATTAAAAAAGAAAAAAAGTGTGTTAAAGATAAAAGAAAATGAGGGAAGAACACATATAGAGCTATATCTGTGTGTCATGTTTTACAAACTTGAGTAGTTCACATGTGAGCACTAGAAAGGTAGGTGGTAGAAAATAGAAATGTTCTCAGAAAGTTTCTTCTCAAGACTTGTGTACAGTGGAAGAGGATCCCTCCTGCAAGACGGGAACTAGGGATCAGGTTGCAGTCTGATGTGTACTTTAAGCCAGCATGGCTCGCCAGTACTGCATCTTCCCCTCCCTTCCTGGCATTTGCAGAATTTTTATTTAATCTTGTGCTTTGCTAAACTGATAACTCTTCAGTGACATGTCCACTGGGACATCTTAAAAATATATATCCTCTCATAGGTCCTTGGAATGGGCAGGAGATTACATCTTAGAGCTGTATATAATTGCAGAAATGATTGTATTGCTCAGATTGTGTCAATGCTTAAATGATTATATTGCACTTTCACTTTATAGTTGTCTAATTCTTCCAGCTGGATCTTGACAAATTACCGTAGAAATAACCAATAATTATCTGATCTATAAAGGGAGAAATCATTTGATCTTTTTCCAGTTATTACTGAGTAATTAAATGATAAATTACCCACGTGTACACTAATCTACATATAAAAAACCAGTACCTAAGATTGCAAGGTTCTTTTAATTTGGCACAGTATAAGTTAACTGTGGACTGATGTTAAAAAATTCTAACATAAGCATAGTGAAAACTATCAAGTATTAGAAAAGGGAGGAGCAGGGAGATTAATTTCTGTGCTTTATAATTGCCAACTAGGTTTGCAATTTCAATGGAAAATAAGTTTGACTGTTAAAGGCATGTGTTAATAACTTTAAATTTATTAGGTACGTGTATTAGCTACATGTAACTGTACATATAATTATAAGAACGTCTGTTTCTTTAAGAAATCATGGTTTGGATTAGGGAATTGTTACATTCCTACATGCAGTGCTTTGAGTCTGTTTCCTTCACTTCTAAAGCAATGAACATTTTTCTTAAATGGATCATAGTTTAGAATATGATCTTTCAGAAATAGAGAAATATTTAAAGAGAAATATTTAAATTAGATTTTGATTTTTTTTTTTGAGCTTATGTGAACAGACTAAAGGTTAGCAGTGGCTTCAACACAAAAGTTGAGTTCAGTTTGATTTTAATTCTTCTATTTAGCTAGCATCCAGTTCCTCCTGTAAATGCCTTGATTCATGTAGATTCTTGACTGCTATTGCTAGCTGATAGTGCTCTAAATGGAGTCTGAGAAGTCTGACAAGTTTGACAGTTTAAATAAAGTCCAGAAAGGCTTGTTTTGGTTGTCCACAAGCACTATTGTCATATTCTTCAGGTAAGCAAGAAAAATGAGTTTAAGTAAATAAGCGTGTTTTGCTTGGATCCATACTACATAAATCTTCTTGTTTTGATGTTTCTGAACTTTATTATTACATTAAAAGTATTCCTAAGCCAAACGTTTATGCATTTCCTTCAGAGTGTGTGTCAAAGTTGACCTTTCTGATTTGGTGGAAAAAGAAAAATCCAACATAGCTGTGCATAAAAAACAAGCACAAATCGAATTTTTAAGTTGAACCAGAAGTTAGGTGCAGGGGAAAAACAGACTGTTTCCTACTGTGGTCTCTGAAAGGCAGGATCCCAGCTAAAGTGCCATATGTATAATAGCATGGAAATGTTGTTGTAATCCAGTTTTAATGAAACATTGTTCAAATATCCTAGTTTATAAGTCAGTTCTCGCTGTATGCTTTAGTTCCCTGTACAGTGATACCATTACTGACTCAAGAACAGAAGTAGGCATAAAAATCGAACTACACTGTAGGATGGCACGTCTCCTACAGTTTAATGTTTCTGATGGTCATTCTCTAACAGTCTGAAAATAGTAGAAGCACTGAGAACACTGCTATGATTTCCGTATTTAATAGGCTTCACATCCAAGGCTCCCAGCAAGAGACTTTTTCATAAAACTGTGTTTTCTATGGATGATACTTCCTGCTGCTGACTTCTAGTACTCAGAACAACTGCAGTAGTTCTTTTTGGTTTTTTTTTTTCCCCAGTTTTTAAGTGCTGAAAATAACCTAAGATTCATTAATGATACATTAGATATTTGCTTTGGCACTTCAGTATTTCTTCAACTCTTGTTCACTTGTATCTTCTAAAATAATGCAAATGTAAAACATAAGACGTCCTTTCACTTTCATGTTAATGGGGAAAGCAGAAGAGTTATTTAACTGTCTTTCAAATGGTAAAATATAAGTTTGGGAAAACAAAACCAAAAAGCCAGCTTTTTTGTTGCCTTGAGGAATGTGAAATTTCTTCGGGGGGATGTTGGTACTCAAAAGCTCTTTTCCCTTTATTTAAACAAATGATACCCTTTCAAGGTAGTTCTTTATAAGTGTGAACTTAAGTATAGTAAAAAATGCACTTCCTTCCTTTTAATGTTGGTATGGGAGTTGAGCACGGTGTTCCTATTTCTGTAACATAATGAGATGATTACTAGCTATGGAAAGGCCTTGTTAGACTAAAATCACTTAGTAATGTAGCCTCACTTTTGATAATTGGAGAGATCACTGAGAAGAATTAGTCTATAATCAGTTAATCTTTTCAGCTAGTAAATGGAGATGCATAAAACTTGAAAAATTTGAATGCTAATCAAACTGTTGAGGAGGCACAGCACTTGTACGATAGCAGTAGCTTCAGAAAAACCTTATTCACTCTTCTTCAACTGCTAGTGATTCCTTTCAGTGTTGGAAGGGCTGGCTTCTCTTGTGTTCCTGATGAGGAAAACTATTCTTACCTTCTACCAGAAAGGCAGAATACTGTGGGTGTTGGGTTCCTGATCTAGCTTCCTCTGCTTCTATTCAGGCACCACAGGCAGTCATGTCAAGGCTCTGACTGCTCTGACAGTTCTCTTGTTGGCAATATTTGTCTCATTTTATCAGCTTCAATAACCATATTCACTTTTAAATTAGATACATCTATAGCATGGAGTGATTCTGAAGCAAGTCAAATTCATGAATCAGAATTAAGGTGTTATTGAGTGTAAACAATGTACCTAACACAGAATTTTTAGAAGGACACACCTAGCCATCATCAGTCCAGTGGTGACATGCTCCATTGAGCATTGACAGGCAAAGAACTAGATGGCTGCTCATGTAATGTTGTGCTAAAGTAAGTTAATATCTTACAAAATTGCTACATTAGTAGAAGAAATTGAGAAGCAGAGCACTTCTCCACTTTTTTTCTTTCAAGCAAGGGCATTTGAGGAAAGAAAGCATCTCATGAGTAATGATTCTACAATTAAAAATGTGAATTCGAGGTTGAAATGACAGATCTATTTCCAGTCTCGGGGTTGTGACAATAATTTTATCTACTACGACTATACATGAAAGAATACTAGATAAACAAGTAAAGATGATTGCTGTTTGTTAAAATGATACGGGGAGTGCAGGGGAAGAGGCGGTGTAAAGGGCTGGTAATTGTGGTTCTTTAGAAGAGAGCATGCGTTTGTCTCAGGGAAACAGCCCTTCTGCTATACTTGTAAGTGGATTATTGCTTTGTCCTGGGGAAGCTTCTAGGCAGAAATATTAGGGACACTTGGAAAAAATACACTTTCTTTCCTCAAATGCCCTTGCCTGAAGGATTCTGTAGCATCCTTCTTGCTGGATGCCTGGGTGTTCAAAACTTCTCTGAGAAAGTGTGTGATACTCTCTGAAGTTTTAAAACTCCACTTACATAGCTAAGTGAAAGTAAATGCAGTTTGAGACAGTTCAGAAGCAGGGAATTTCAATGACATTGAATACCTTCACCCAGACAGCAAGTAGTTGGCCGTATTGCCACAATCATCATCTTAGCAAAAGTGCTAGCTCATTTTCAGGTTAACTGTCCCAGAAATATTTCTATGTCTTTTCAGATGAAGTCGTTGAAGGTATTAAAATTTCTAAGTTCCTGTAGCCCATGGCTGAGATATTTTACAATTACGATATGCAAAGTCAATACTGTTTTGTATTAAGTCTTTAATCAGTTCAACCAGTTTTTTAATTAAAGATCTACACATTTTTTAAAATCATTCATATTGGAATAAAAGTGGGAGTCAGCTGCAATTTGTGGGCTTTGAAACTGAGATAGCAAGACTTAAATATCCAGGCTCCCTAAGGAATTTCGTAAGGGTGAAAGGTTTCAGAAGTGAAATGAGTACGCTTCTTATTCTGTTAGTAGCAAGATTGAGGGAATAGAGTGCTTCCAGTGGCAGTAACCAGGAGAACTCACAGCTCAGCAGATACAGAACAACTTGATGTAATTTAGGGTAGAATAGTTGGCAGAATTGTTCTCCAGATGTCAATGCATCCTACCTGTGGTAGTTCATGTAATCTGTGAGGTAGGTAAGCCTTTCTGGGTGTCTTACGGTCTGCATTCCTGTCAGTCTTTAGAAAACGTTGTCTTTGTGGGTAATACTTTGTCATTTGTGTGGACTGTTACATTGTAAGCTAGCATAAGTGCAGAAGGGAAATACAAACTTGCACTTGCTTTCTTGTTGTGTCTTTTTCTTGCATCCTCTTGCAGCCAGCTCACATGCAAGGGCAGTTTTACCTACAGCTTCTATGCCTCTGAAAACAGTAGAGCTGGTCTGGTAATGAGCTGGAGACTCAGACTCTTTATATCTCTGTTTTACACGTGTGCTGGAATATATGTTGAATATGGTATTTGATACATAAGAGTTTATTCTTGCTCTACACATGTACATAAGGATAACACAGTCTATTGCAGTATTATAATACTGAAGTTTTTAGAACAGTATTTTTTGCTAGAATCCTTAGAAATAGTAATCATATGAATAATGGTTGTTTAATCACCTACTCTTCTTGGCAGCTGTTTCAGTAGAAGACTTAGCGGCATAATGTAATCATGTAAGTTTCTGTCGTACTCACTTTACAGGTGGTAAAGAAACTGATGTCATATTTTATTAACAGCGCCAACTGGCATGTGGTTGTCTCCACTTGAATGCATGTTAAACTCTTCAGAAATTGAAAAAAATGATGTATTCTTAAGCATAAGGAGTGGCTCAAGACTTGAGCCTCTCATATTAGTTATTTGCAAAGAGGAGAATTTCGACATCTTGGTAACTAAATAAGGAAAGGCCTGTGACGGTGATATTCCTGAAGGGGTTAGGAAAAAGAAGTAAGTGTTGCTACAATTCTCTCTCTAGATTATTTTTGTTTATTTAGTGTCTGTCTCCATTTTTACTTTTACTACTGACAGGAGGTGGCTTTTTTGTTAATATGCTATTGCCTGCGGGGAACCAATACACGTTAAATTCTATTAAAAGTAACTCAAGGGCTCACCCACGCATGCAGTAATTATGATTGTGAGCATCCAAGGAAAATGAGTGTGTAATATCTTAATTAAAAGAGGATAATACAATTCTAGTTACAGATCAGATGTTAATTTTTCTTTTTATTTTCATGTAATTAGTATTAGTATAGTTATTTTGATAGTACATTGCTTTATTAATGTATGCTTTGTTGGGATAGGAAAATGTGCAAAATCTGGAAGACTAATCAATTAAAAACATTGTTTCACATGGTAGACTGTTTATTTGACTGTCACTTAGATACTTGCCCAAGAAAAAAAATTGTCATGCATGGGAGTGAATAAAATAGTTTCTGTAGTGCTCTGCATAACCTTGGTTTCATCTTTCTCATTAACTTCTGTGGTATACCAAAGTTTGTTGTCTGAATCTCTAGTTTGTTTTTCTCTGGTAAATTCCAGTTCACGTACATGTTAATGTTATCTCAGAGCCAACCTGTGTTCTGAATCTTAATGATACTCTACTGCTTTTGCAGTAAAACAACTGAATTGCATGGGATGGAGTTTTACCAAATGTGTTTAGAAGTCTGTGTGGTCACTCAGTTGAAATGAACAGCAATTTTTGTGTATTTTGATGGGTAGTTTAGAATAACCGCACTCCAGGCAATTTAATATATGTGTAGAAATTACAGGTAAGTAAAAATATGTCTATACTGCAGCTAGCAATAGAATAATAGAATAACAGGATATGCCAAGTTGAAAGGGACCCACAAGGATCATTGAGTCCAAATCCTGTCTCCATACTGGACCTCCCAAAACCCAAACCCTATGTCTGTGAGCACTGCCCAAACACTTCTTGAACTCTGACAGCTCAGGGCTGTGCCCGCTGCCCTGGGAAGCCTGTTCCATGCCCATCACCCTCTGGTGCAGAGCCTTTTCTTAACATCCAGTGTGACCCTCTCCTGATGCAGTTCCATGCTGTTGCTTTGGGACCGAGCCAAGACTTTTATCTCCTGTTGCTTGTTCCTCATGCTGTGTGCATCAGTGGAGAGACATTTCAAATGTGCTTCATTGTATCCAGCACCTCTTGGAGAGGACTGAAGGATCTCACTAGCCTGCAGTCCCTCAGATTTTGGTATGCCATCCCATAGTTTAACACCTCCACCCTCAAAACTGAGGCAACTTTCAAGCCATAAGCCCCACATCCCCAACACAGTGATGTTTTGGTTATCATGGGACACTATTGCTGTCATGGCGTTCTGATGTCTCAAGCCACCTCGCTGCCTTTTGTTCCAAGCCCTATAAATAGGAAGGTGTCAACGGTTTACGGGCGTTAGGCCCAATTCCGTGACAAAGGGGACGGGGGACCCACAAGCCCACGTCCCGGGAAAAGGGGAGAAGGGTAGGGAGATGGCCCTGAGAGCAAAGAACAGCGGCAACAATCTGAGGAGAAACAAACTAATTTACTAAATAAGATATCGGAATGCAAAACAACACACTATAATACAATATAATTACAATTTAAGCTGATAAATCCAATACAGAGAGAGAGAATGTCCCAAAATCCAGGTGGGCCTTACTCTACTACCGACGATAAGACGGCTGGAGAGTGAGGTGCTGCCAAGACGAGAGACGGGTGGAAAAAGGGACGAGGTCTCGTGATCTGCAACTTTTTATACTGCGAGCTTTTATCTTTTCCCTCCAGCTGGAAAATGGTAACAGAGGGGAAAAGTACCGTGGGGAATGTAGTAGTCTTTCTCTTCTGAGAGCCAGGTACATCCACTACATGATGTTATGATGTGGAGTACCAATAACCGAAAATCACAAAACCATGATAGAAGGTCCTGCAGCCAGAACACCAGTTGCGAAGCAGCCTGAGATTCTGTAAAAGCGGACTGTTACTGGAGTGTCCCACTATCTGTGGGAGGAGCTTCCTCATGTGGAGGAGGATAGATTCTCCTCCAGCGAAAAATTTTGTGGCAATAGCAGCAACATGGAGCTGATGGACTTTGCCATCTTAGATGGCAACATCAAGCCAATGGAGGTGGATCTGCCTCCAGAAGAAGAACCAATGGAAATGGATCCATCTCCATCCGGGCTGGGCAGGTGCCATAACATTGTGCCTTCCTGGAGACATTACTCCATCCATCAGCAGCGCACCAGGGGCTCTCAGTTTCCATCTAGAAGGCCAGCTCATCACTGAGCATGTGATCATCATCTGGGAGTTCCCCAGCACCGGCTGCTGTTCCTTATGACCCATTCTCCCTTGTCCCCAACCCTCATCCTTCCCCATGACCTCTCATCTCTTCTTCCCTGAGCTTTGAGAAAAAGATCAGGACAGGGACTGGTGTCCTCTGAGCTGCTGTGTGGGTAGCCCTGAGCTCCCTGCTGCCTTCAGGCAGTGTCAGAGGTGCTATAGGCAGCTGTTCCTTGGGAGAAGCAGAAGACTTCAGTTTGTACAGGAAGACGGGCTGAAGTTCAACATGAAGGTCTATTCCAGTTGCTTCTTTGTGACTTATTTCAAGATTGGACAATAAACAATTTAAAAGAACAATACAAAATAATTAAAAAAATTAAAACAGTAATATCATAAGTATCTCCCCTCTTTCCGTGCCTCACTGTATGCATGAGGACTCCTGTGTCCCTCCCCTGTTCCCTAGTATGGGAATGACTTTACCCTGTGGGGTCAGGGCCCCATCTGGGTCTCAGGGCTGGGGAGGGGCCTAGGCAACAGCATCTCAGTGGTGACCATATTGTGTACATTTAGGGGAACCTATGTGATAGTAGTTTGCTTGAATACCAGCAGCATGAGGTTTAGCTCAGGATAAGTGTCTGAGTGTTGTGCATTTTCTTGGGTAACCTACCGTGAATTTCTGCTTTACGTGTCTGCTGATCTCTGAGCTGCCAAAGCAAAATTACTGGTTATGCAGTCGAGTTTAAGACTAGCCCCAGCACTTCTGTTTAATGTTGTGATCACAGCAATCTTTTTATAGGATCCAAGCTCCTAATGTTGTGTGTGCTACCTGGTGCGGAAAAGTGCGGTATCAGGCAGATCTACTGTTTTTTGTGTCCTGGATGATTATCGAGATGCTGTTGATATTTTCCTGAATTTTAGTACAGTGGTATTTAACTGTAATCTATGGCATAAAATCCTCACCAAGTTTAAAAGAGCAGAAAGCAAACTCTCTGTTGTTAGCAAGACAAAGCAAGCCTCAACTGTGCATGCTACCTCCATCTGCTGACGCTATCCCTCCCAAGTACTCCATTCCTGCTGGCTGCCAACTGCTGCTTCCACTGCCTTGATTTTCCTCCTTGGTGTTATGCTTTTGTCTCAGTGAGCCATCTTGCTTATGGTTCTCCTAATATGCTTAAACATTTGCTCCTACTTTAAGCGTTGCTCCATACTTTAAGCTCCTATATCTCCTAGGTCCCCCATCTTCAGCCTTGGCTAATCAGCATTCCATTTGGGAGCTGACAATGGTTGTTTCACTTGTCCTACATCAGTCAGTTTCTTTAGTTTTCAGAAAGCTGTTGGAAGGGTTTGGCATAGAAATTACTATAAAAGGGCTACAGTTACTCAGACTGGAGTCCCTTGCTCTTTGTCATCCCAAGTTATGGTTGAGTTCACTTTGCTTTGCACAACCCGTCATCTAACAGTTTCAGTTGGTGGAAGCAGCTGCACTTTGCATTGAGTTTGAGGTGTTTGGAAGAAGTATCTGCATCAGGGCACCCACACTAATCCTGTCCAACTTGTGGGATAACAGAAGTGGAGGGACCTTTGCACTGGAATCTCCTTTCCTGGAGAGAAACTATCATGGCAGTGAGTACATGCCAATATACCCTAGCCTGTAAGTGTGTTAGAAATCTTAATACCAAGCATTCTAAGCAAATCTGAGCTGACAGCATTAGAACCCCTGATAAATCAAGCTATATGAGAACCCTGAGTTTGGGTATGGCATGCACAGCTCTAGCTGTCAGTTACCTGTTCAGGGGAGATTTCTGCCAGTTTCACAGACTTTTGCATCCTGTATCAGCACGTGCATAATCTGTCTTTGATTTCAGTGGATACTTCTTGCAATAATTACTGGAACTCAAGATGTACACAAGATATTAATCAGGAAAATGCAGGTATTGAATTTTGCTGAATTAAGGTAATCTGTTAATTGATTGAAGATGATTCACTGCAATTTGTGGTACTGAACTCTATGTACACTTCACAATATTTCACCATTTCAATAATTTACAGACATGCCATTTTATCTTATATGAGAAATTGAGTAAAATGACCTCAGAAGGTTATTTTCTTGATTGTTTTTAATACATAAGGGAAAAAAAAAGAAAAAAAATCTGAAGTACTGCTACACTACTGAAGTAATTTAGAACTTCAATAATCTTTTCAGATATTTGTGCTGTAAACAGGATTTAGATGGATATAGTCTGCTTAAGTAGATTCTGGCTTTTTGCTACTTGGAATATTAATAAAACCTCTCTGAATCCATTCCTGAATTTGAATAATGAATGAGCTATTTTCTTAGCTGTGTCTCACATACTTATCCTCAAATAATGTGTCTTATACTTCTAAAAGCCT
This sequence comes from Numida meleagris, assembly GCF_002078875.1. NCBI lineage: Eukaryota > Metazoa > Chordata > Aves > Galliformes > Numididae > Numida > Numida meleagris. Next base: position 37,312,015 of record NC_034413.1, on the reverse strand, counting down.
GAAACATTTTTTTGTTATTTCTTAATGTCGTAGTAGTTACGTTTTTATGTGTCCGTATCCACAGTTAACACTGGCCTGTATTAATACTTCGAAAATGTCTGGAAGAGAAAGGTTACTGCATAGAAGGTGGGAATGCCATGTCCTTTGTTGTTTCTTTGAATGAGGTAGTGGTGCCAAACACAGCTGCAACAGAAACATCCATTGCTTCTGTTCTCGGAACTGCCTTGAGAAACAGTTCCTCTATTCTGTGCACAACTGCATTTCTGGGATAAAGCTGTAGAGCAAACCTGCATTTTAGATTGCTGTAATCTTATTCTCTGTGCTGGCCATAAGACTAAATGTTCTCTGTGCTAAACATAGAAAAATAGTAGGACTTGTGAAATCAAATTAAATACCTTTCGGACCAAGGTGGAGGTCTGAGAGATGAAATAAGGCTCTTTGAAAGAAATTTTGATAATTGATTTTCCCACCTGTGAAAACTGTGTTTAGCTTTATTCCTTTTCTCTCTTGAATTTGATTTAAAAATTAGTATTTTTACTACTACCTGTCTGCCATTGCTAGTTTTTGTTCTGTGTTACCTTTCATACACGAACTGCATTGTGTGATTAAAGTTCTCGGTCAGGGTTAGGTTCCCTTATGTTGTTCCTAAAGGATTCCTATTGCAAAGACCCATACTGAGAGTTTTAAGGGTAATCCAAGTCGCTCATCTTTCTGGTAGCACAACAAATAAGTGGTGGGGCTTGGACTGGGAATGGAAAAAACAATAGTACTGCTAGATTGATCTCCGCTAGTGAAAAGTCAGGCCAATGCACAATAAAAATGTTCCCGTTACAGAATCATGGGGCTTGGAAGAGACCTCTGGAGATCATCTAGTTCAGTCCCTTGCTAAATCAGGTTCCTATAGTAGGTGGCACAGGAAAGCATCCAGATGGCTTTCGAATATCTCCAGAGAAGGAGACTCCACAACAGCTCTGGGCAGCTTGTTCCAGTAAGTGGTTAACTTACAACTTTTCTGTAGCTGCTTCATTTATAATATGAGGAAATGTTGACCACAAGCTTACTGGTGTCAAAGACGGTTCATATACACTTCTCTGTGTGTTTGGATTTTTTTGGTTGGTTGGTTTCTTTTTTTTTTTGGCATGTAATGAAAAGTACCTGGCTCGTATACAGGAAGAGAGTATTAGTTTTAATCTGATTTATGTTACAATGTAAGAAACACTGCTTATCTCTGCTTATTCATGGGATTATATATTCTCTATTCTGAAATGTCAAGGGAATGGTAACTTTGACATAGGTATAATTAATATGAATGCCAAACATCTATTGTAGTGGGGCTTTAGAGTTGTGGCCTGGCTGCCAGGGCATTCCCTTGGTATCACACTCATAATATTTAATTGATAGCTGAAAACAGAGCTCTGCCAGGGCTCACAGGCCTAGAGTAAAGACACAGACCTAGAGTAAATCTTTTCCATCAATACACGTTTGAGTAACTGTTAATTAAATCTGATTTGACTTTGCTTACTAATCTGCCTCCAGAATCAATCAATACATTCCTCATCTTTCATACATGAGTATTTCTTTGTGCTTAGAAAAAGGGTCTGCATTGATACAGTATTTAAAACGGCTTGTGTTTTGCAGATGGAAGAGAATATGCTTCCATATTCCAAAGGGTTTCCAGCATTATTTCAAATCTGAAATAATGAGTTAGGAGCAATATCAAGAGACAAGAGTAGGAAAGAATGTAAAATAAGTTATGAATAATATGCACCTATGTATCTTCTTGGTGCAGCTGGTATGTTTTTTAACTGTTATTGTTTGGGGAAATGAAAGCCTGACTATGTCAAACTGGATGCATTGCATAATAAGTTTTAAGAAACAGAACACTGATTTTCTTTTTTTTTTTTTCCTGTTAAGATTTAAGGAGAATTTATTTAGGTAACAAGACAAAAAGCAGGCCTTAGCGAGGCTGCGGGTTTGATGTTGATGTAAATCAGCTTATTTATGTTGAGACCAGTGTCACCTATTCCAGTTCACATTAGCAGGGAGTCTCCTTTTCATGGCCTGTGTGGGCCTGATTGAGCCTGTCAGGAGTCTGTAGGGTAAAGAATCATTTTGAAGAGGTGTGGTCCTTCAGCTTGCATGACTTTTCTTTGGTTTTCCTGGGAAGCTGGGTGTCAATGTTAATGTGAAGCCCTCATAAGCATTACAATGCCCACTGTCACTTCTTTCCTCCTCAAAAACCACACCTCTCAATCTGTGTGATTTACCCTTCATTTTACTGAGAGGATGTATTCATGGTGTTTAGAGATGCACTACAGAAAATACACAAATTGGAAATAAGTTTGAACTATCAATTATTGCTCAACAATGTGTATCTAGAGAAGTAGCTTACTACGTAGAAAAGAGACCTGTGGCCCATTTTATTGCTACACATTCATTTGCAATGATGAGTTAGTCCATGCTGACTGAGGTTTCCCTTTCAGTTATGATGCAGGAGACTTCAGAAGGCTTTGTGCTGTGGCTGCTCCTAAATCAGGGTCTGTTGTGTTGGCTTGGATTACAAAGGCAAGAGGGAATCCCAGACACAAGTTATTTACTGCTAGGATAAGACATAATAAACATAATAAGAGGTTGGTGGCATAAAGACAACTTGAATTCAGGGCTCCTGCCAGTTTGGCAGCTAAAGGCTATTCTCTAGCAGGCTGCTGCAGCCTTGCTCTTGTTAGTGACATGTAGTCCTCTTGCAGCTGAAGAAAGCCAGGTCTCCATGCAACTGAAATGGTCAGATAGATGCACTCCACAGTTCTTAGAAAATGCTGCCTTCTCTGCAGTCTAGCATGGATATTGGGTGGGGGTGTTTAGTACCATTTTCTTAAGACAAAATTGTTTTGACCCCTTCTACAGGGTTAAGCCTTTGACATCATCTTCATATCAGATTTAACCACTCCAGCTGTGTTAAGAAGATCTGTCTTCTGATAAAAGCTGGTGAGCTGCTGGGGTACCTTACAGGTGCTAAGGTATATATTATGGAACTGCAGCCAAGCAGCATGGAAAATGCAATTGCAGTAGCAAAGAAGGGCACTGCCACCCCACCTTCTGTGTCCTCTGGCAAGGGCTGATCAAAACAACAGGTAAATTTAAATTGTTCTTATGTTAAGGGTGCCCCTCTCTCCTATATTCTTTTTGGTTATGGGATGGTGGCAATTTATTCTCCTTCATCGGCTTCTGAATGCCATTCTGTGTCTTCTAAGATCACTTAAATTAAAGGATAAAGGGCTGCTGCCAAAGGCTTGTCAGTGGATCGTGCCCAAGCATCAGCTCCCTGGATCCCAGACACCATTGAAGTGTTTAATTTTTTTCAAGTGGGAAGCTTTTGCTCAGCTCAGTTCAAGTCAGAAGTCATAGCCAGGTTAACTGAGATCAAAGTCTAACTACTTAAAGTAGTATTTGGCTCATGGTATTTTAGAAGAAAGTGTACCATGTAATATAGAACTATTTTTCAGTTTTTCCATTTAGTTCAGTTTGTATGACGAATCATATGCAACCAGAGAATTGGTATCCCTTAAATGTTTGTGTTAACTGTATTCCCAAGTAGTCCTAAACTTGATTCTTCTAAGTTAATCCAGTACTAGTGTGCTAATTTAATTTTTGAGTGGTGAGATAACTACATTCAATCTATAAAATGGAGAAAAATAGAAAATCGTTCATCTAAAAAAAGTATTTATTACACAGTTTCCATTTTCTTCTCAATAGCTACCCATGCTTAGCTCAAATTACTGTCTGAGTAAAAGAGCTGTCATGCTCTTCCTTTAAGTGCTATTTTACCTTGAGAACCGATCAGTTGGTTTTTACATAAGTGAGTTTGTGATACAAAGGAAGGTAACAACTGCTTTTTTTTTTTTTTTTTTTTTAAGGTAAAATGGCATTTTAAGATGGTACCAGCTTGTTTTCATTGTGTTTTGTAAGAAAAAGTAGCAGAGTCATTTTCAACTTGGAGAAATTTCATTAAGAAATATTCAGTAATCAGTTGTTGAGCATTTGGCTCTGCTATGTATCTGTATTTTTACCATATTGAAGAAATGTATCCAGCGTTTTCAAGAAGTGGAAAACTGTGACAGTTGCTAAGAAATCCAGCTCTCATATATGACGTGTTGGGGCACCTTGGCGTGCCCTGGGCTCTGTATCACATTTGGAAACTTTCACTGTATCTTATCATTGCATCACATGTGTTTTTTTTTTTCCAGAAGTGTACTCTTGCTTTTTACTCTTATCATGTTTTACTTCCCCACTACTTAGAATCTTATATTTTCTCTATTTTCTTACTTCACCAAGGCCATTTTCAAACCAGTTGCCTAAGGCAACAGTTGTTAAGTATGTTTGTCCCAGTGCTAGGAATAAAGAACAGAACAGTACAAATTGCAGTGTATAAATTAATAGCCCCCCTTTTAGCGCATCTTCCCAGGAAATGTATCTGATACACAGCTATGTGCCCTTTATACGACTTTGTGTCTTCTGCTTGAAATGATATAAGACTCAAACATAGGCCTAATTGAGAAGATAACAAATAGCAATCAAGTTGGATTTTTTTTATTGCTGTTTAGCTCCTGATTTTGTTTTCACTGGGTTCTAAACTCTGGGAATCTGTTCTGAAATGTTCAGCTGAATAGCCGCAGGGATGTGGCTCAAAGAGATCATTGTCTCTATCAGAGTGCAAGCGTATGGAGTTAATATGCAGTGCACTGTCTCATCTACGTGCAAATTATAACTCTCATCCAGTCCTGTTCCCCAGCTGAGTCTGAAGTGTTGACTTTTCCAGGAAGGATATCCATTTCTTATTTTTTTGATGTTAAAATCATCATACTGAGAGGAGGTTTGTCACTTCAGGATGCTTATGTGAGCTACATAAATCTGTTCTTTTGTGAAGTTGAGCAAGTGTGGTATCTGAATTTTAACTCTGACACGTAGATGTCTTGCAGGGTGCCTCGCAGTTTGTTAAGTATTCCTAATTTTTAAAAAGATTTCTGAAGCTGTGGTGTGTAATTTGGTGTGTGTGCATCAACACCACATTAAAGATTGCCAAGACATGCGGTATTTGTATCTTGTCCCAACCCAAGAGAAGATCATGTTGTAGTAGTGATAAAATATTCTTGAAATTATTTGAATTTTCCATCTTGGACTTGGCTTTGGCTTCTGATGTAATGTGATCTTGTTTTTTTCCTCTTGCTGAATTTTGCATTAAGTGCAATGTGTGCTTTTACAATTCCTCAACAGATTCTTTCTTTGTGTTTGGGGCAAAGTGGGACATCAGAATTGAATAAATACATAGAACAAAGCTTATTAACAATCTTAGTTCCTTATAACTGAAATAAATATAACACTTCTTTTTTCCATAGACAAAGATTAATGAGGGAACATCTGTACAGTGTTTTCGATATTTAAAGTAGTATGTAAGTGCCAAGTATAGCTATCACTTAGAGTTCCTTAGGAGAAAGGGAGGTATTAATCAACAACTATAGCTATGTGAAGATGAGACATCGTAAGTTCAGTGTTCTTTGTATCTGGCACGTTCTTTATAACAGTTCAGTAGCTATACAGAAAAGGTGTGCCAGGATAGTTCTCTGCTGGAAATAAAAGCTGTGAATAGAATGGTTCATGATAGCACCAAATGGCGCCTAAGTAAAATATCTGCAAGAGTGCTGGTTGTTTGGAGGTGTATTCTACAGGATGGGGTTTTAGCAAGAGTGAAAACAGGAGGCCAGCATCTCAAGACCTTGTACCTGCGTAGGAGTTCGCACCCTCACTAGTGCCACCAGTGCATGCTATCATTATTTCAGTAGATGTATTTCCTTTGGGCTGGAATGCGATTCTTTCTGTATCGGTAAGGAATGGGAAAAAGTGTTTGTAAGTATTAAATGGCTTGAGAGAAGTTCTCTGAATCAGCTGCCGATCTGGTACAGAAGGGTGATGTTTGATTTCAGTTTTATACCCTTTACTTTTACATATGAAGAAGGAAGACAATGGCATCCTGCACTGACATCAAAATGAAAAATTATTGTGGGATACATTATTTACTACAGGATATGTTCTGGGGGAAAAAAGCCCTTGTAAGTTGGTACTGAATTGAAAGATTGCAGCATGGTTCAATCATGTCTGTAGATGTTGATGTAGATCCACAGTATGTAGATAGGGGATTTACCTAGGCTGTAGAAGAGACTACCTTAAAGACACCAGAGCTCTCTCAGATGGGGAGAAGATCTATTGCAGCAGAGAGGTAGTTTTTCACTTTAAGCCAGCATAAATGTTTCTAGATAGTTTGTTGTTTTTGCGGTTTATGTATATGTACTTTGCTGAGTGCAGTCTGTATAAGATAAAAGCATCTTACTTTTCTGTTAAAAACATGTTACAATAGTCTTATGGTGGGAAAATGTGCCCGTTCCGTGCTTTTTTGTCTAATGACTTTGCCCTTGGCTGTTCAAGTCCAAACCATGCTTACGGTAGAGCTTATTGGGCAGCTTTACAGTGCTCTGTAAGTCTTTCCATGGTAGGCTATTCTTTCCTTTTGCACGGATGATGTATTTTTCTTTTCAAGAGTTCTGTGATTCATCTTAGCTAGCATGCTAAGTGAGCTTCAAGCTTTGTACCTGATTTCTTTTCTCTTTGATTCAAGGGCATCTTCCATGCACGGAATATTACAGCAAGTATCTTTATCCTGGAAGAGAATAATTGGTATCTTCATGTAGAACTGTTCTCTGAAAAAAATTAACTTCAGTTCTGAATTTTGGCAGGTGAGTTTATAGGAAAGTTCCTTCCCAAGTAGCAGCTTTCTGCAGGATTGCACTTGGAAATACAGTGTTTTATTTCTCTTTCAATAGCTTTTCATTAATATACTGATCAATTTAACCTACATTTTGATGCCTTAATGGGTCTTAATGCACTCAGTTCAAAGGCTAGGATCATGAAGACACTTCATGGCACTTTGTTAAACAGACAAATTATTAGATATAAACAATGATTGGGCAGAATCGGTTTTGTAGTAGCAAGGCTTTGTGTCCACCTCTTGAGGAAAATTACTGATTACCTGTCACAGAAGATTGTTTTGTGACAATGGTTTGCCACAAAACCAGGGCATCTGTAGATGAACCTGCCACTTTCCAGCTTACAGGCTTGCTTCTGAATCTCCCTGTTGCAAACAAAGAAGATACCTTAGGAGACCGAATTGCCTTTTGGCACTGGGCCCCTAAGAACTGCTGCTGAAAGGTCATATGCAAGCCTGGACTGGAGAAAAAGGGAAGCAATTTTCAGAAAACAAATTGTACAGCAATAATCTGGTTTACCCTTCTGTGAAGTTGTGATGGGACAAGATCAGGTAAGTGGTTTTGTATTGGTTTAAGACATCACTGTGTGTATTTTTAGTCCCTTGGTCTCACCAGACCCAGATATAAGCTATTTTCTCAGTGCCCTTACTTGCTTTTATTTCTGGAAGAAAATGTTTCAAGACTAACTTTGTTCAGTGTCTGATAGAACAAGTATAGCAGACTTTCTATTTGAGGAAAGTTCAAAATTATTAATGTAGCAAAAAGCTTCTGAAAGCTGTTCTCTATACAAATTCTCCTCCCTGCAAAAAATGAGCATCTGAAAGAAAGCAGGTAGTGCAATTTCTGCAAGAAGAAACTGCTCTCACTACAGATTAGCTCACCTAAGGATAAACTGGTCTCCTCAAATCACCTTTCTAGAGCTGACTGATTCCTGTTGGGCTAGTATGGGCAGCTGTGTGACTTTATGAAGATGAGAAATAACTCTTACTTATCTATGCATGTGGTTTGGTTAGGTGGCTCCAACCTCAACATTATAAAACTGGATTTCAAATATTTTCTTTTTTGAAAAATGTTATCATAGAATCATTTGAGTTAGAAGGGACCCTTAGAGGTCATCTAGTCCAACTCCCCTGCAATGAACAGGGACATCTACAGCTCCATCAGGTGCTCAGAGCCCCGTCCAGCCTGACCTTGGGTGTCTCCAAGGATACAGCATCCACCACCTCTCTGGGCAACATGTGCCAATGCCTCACCACTCTTAAAAAAAACTTCTTCCTTATATCCAATCTAAATCTCCCCTCCTTTAGTTTGAAACAATTCCCCCTTGTCCTATCACAAGATACCCTGCTAAAGAGTCTGTCTCCTTCTTTCTTATAGCTGCCCTTTAGATACTGAAAGGCTGCTCTCAGGTCTCCTCGGAGCATTCTTTTCTCCAGGCTGAACAGCCCCAGCTCTCTCAGCCTGTCCCTCGTAAGAGAGCTGTTCCATCTCTGAGATCAATTCTGTGGCCCTCCTCTAGACACACTCCAACAGGTTCATGTCTCTCCTGGACTGAGGACTCCACATCTGGAGGCAGTACTCCAGGTGAGGTCTCACCAGTGCAGAGTAGAGGGCAGGATCACCTCCCCTGCTGGCCATGCTTCTTTTGATGCAGCTGAGGATACAGTTGGCTTTTGGCTGCAAGAGCACACTGCTGGCTTATGTCCAGCTGCCATCCTCCGCTAGCCATGTCAAAGGCCTTTCTCAAGTCCAGATAGATGACATCAGTGGCTCTTCCTTTGTCTTCTGGCACAGTTATGCCGTCATAAAACATGACAAGGTTGGTCAGGCAGGACCTGCCCTTGGTGAAGCCATGCTGGTTATCCTGTATCATCTCCCTCTCTTCCATGTGCCCTAGCTTAGCTTCCAGAAGGATCTGCTCCATTATCTTCCCTGGCACAGAGGTGATGCTGAGAGATTGGTAGTTTCCTGAATCATCCTTTCTACCCGTCATAACAATGGGTGCTGTATTGCCTTTTTTTCCAGTCACTAGTGACTTCACCTGACCACCAAGACTTTTCAGATATCATCAAGAGTGGCTTGACGACTACATCAGCCAATTATCTCAGGACTCTGGGATGCATATTATCAGGACCCATAGACTTATGGATGCTCAGGTTCCTCAGGTGATCGCAAACCTGATCTTCTCTTACAGCAGGAGGGACATCACTCCCCCAGTTCCCACCTTCTGAACCATCTGCTCGAAGGCTGCATGTTGTGTACTTCATTACGTTTTAAGGAAGAATGACATAAATAGAATTAAAAGGTTTTTTTGGAAAAAAAACCCACAACAAATACTAATCTTTCAAAAATCTAAGAGAAGCTAAATGAGGTAAAAGTAAAACACACATTTCTCAGTGTACATATAGACTTTGGAATTCAGTAACCAAGGATTGGTCCGCTGTTCTTGGGGCAGACACTGTGATGGAAGGATAAGACTGAATTTTTCTCCGCAATTTTGGACAAGTATTTTTTGAAACTGACAGCAGAGTTCTGTGAGCATGTTAGGGGGTCATAAGCAGGTGTTGCCGCTAGAATGAGCAAACTTTCCCTCACTCATTTCTCAGCCCTTTGTTCCAGCCTCCTTGCCATCCTCAGGCTTGCAGTGGCATACAGTTTCAGATGGCTGTGCTGTGAACTGAATCAGAAGGCTGATGCAGATTAAAATTAACCCAGCAAAATGAAAGGCAGTTATTTTTAACACAGACAAGTTCACTGACCTGGTTCATTGTATTGGTTCTTATGCTAACACAAAGAATGAGATGACAAGGAAAGAAAAAAGCAGAAAATGGAACTGCAGTGTTTTTTCTAAGTGCTGTCTGATTCTATCTTAAGGTGTGTGTAGAAACACAGCTGGAGAACATCCTAATAACTATGAATTATGCTCAGAGTAACCCATTCATCTGTCAGGTGCATATCTGCATTAGATCTGGTAGGATTTTCTTTTATTGTTGTATTTTAACGTCAGTAAGAGTTTATCAAATACACATTTAATTGCATCAGTATTGCATTTTTCAACTGTTTTATCTCACTTTGTGGAACTCAGAATTCATACTACATGCATGCACATACACACAGTTTACTTGATGTTACTGTAGTGGATATAGGTGCTTTGAAAATAATTTTTACCTCAGTACTCAGAACAATATTGAAAATTAAATTAACTATACATACAATGCAAGGACTCTCCTTTTTCAAAATAATGTATTAAATGGAATTCTGTTTGACTTAATTGAAATTTCATAGACTGAGTATGAATAAAAGCTGAGGACCTCAGGGTGTAGCCTGTACAAAGACTTTTATATCCTTTCTTAGGCATGGATCATGGCAGGTGTAAAATATACTAATCTGAGCCTGTTATTTGGCATGAGAGCACTAGGAGTTGTCATCACAAGTAGGTGCAAATTAACATGGCAACTCTCACACTGAACTCATGCTGTGTTAATGCAAGGCTTCAAACTAGGTAATATGAAATCTGAATTGCAAGTATAACATTTAGGGCTCCACAGTTGGAGCCGTTCATCATGCTGATTACAGCCATGCATGGGATTCTTGGCTAGCCAGGCTCCCTTGTTTTCCATGCTTGATTTCTAACGACATACAGGCACAGCAGATACTTGTTAGTTAGGGCAGACTGGCACCAAATAGTGCGGCTCGTTTGTAATGACCAGCTGAGACATAAGCCTCCTGAGGAACAGAGGGGCCTTAATGGTTGATCTTGGGGTGGGAGCATGGTTACAGAGCATTTGAACTAGATGTGTCTTATAATCTGTATGAAGATTGGTTGTGTTTTTCTGATTTGACAGTATGTGCACATTTCTCAGTGATTTAATCAAGATGGCAATGCCACGAAAGCACTGATTTTATTCATGTAATAATCTTTGTGTTATGATACCTGGTAAGACCCTCAATGGTACTTCTGCTGCCTTAAACCTGGTACTCTACAAGCAGGAAAACCTCTCCTTTTTTCAAAATCTTGAGTTCAGAGCACAAAATTAGTTTACAAAAGTTGCTTACCTGAACCTTGTTTATAAGCCGAGATCCTTGATGTCATTAAGCCAGTATGGTCTTTCAAACTGAGACATGGTAGATAGGAATGATATCAACACATCAAACATTTGCAGAAGCTATCTGAACATCATTGTGATTTCCTTGCAGTGGGTTTATGTTTTCATGCCTTTGTTGATTTCTCTTTATTTTTAGGCTTTCCAAGCTGTTTTTAGTGTGTTACTGTCTGTGCCTGTTTTACTTAGGTCTCTGCCTGTTTTACTCTTTACTTAAGGCAAAAGGGTGTGGTGCAGTATAGCTAAGGAGAACAGATATTGAAAACAGGTGGATAGTGCAGGGGGAGCCTTCTTTAGAGGACGCAGGTAGCTGTGTGGGGTGCAGGCAGAAATGGGGAGTTTCTGTTTTGTACTAAGAACTACAGCAAGCAACAAATACATGTGCCCTAAGAAGGGGGGGACAAAATTGTCTGGGGAAGGGATTGTCTTGCTCTGCTCTGTGTGCAGTCTCACCTTGAGCACTGTGTGCAGGTTTGAGTGCTACAGTAGAGGAAGTACCTAAAGCTTTTGAGATGTCAGTGCTCTGGTCGTTGATGTCCAGAATAAGGGTTCGTGGATCTGACTGCTGTTTGTGAGCCTGATGTTGACTTAGTGCTTGATAGCTGTTAAGTTGCTTAGCCTCTCGGTACTCCATGATCTTACTTTGACGTAACTGTGCCTCTACTGCTATACTTTTTTGGTCACTTTTGTATATATTTCAAGGTGTGGAACAGTGTGTTGCATGTTCATGTACATTGCTCACAATAATTCAGTTCCATTTCGTAGGCATTTTTGCATAACATATTCAGGTAATCTGTATGCTGAGTAAATATATTAACAATTTTCATCATTGGCATAATCTTCTCGCAACCTAATTGATTTCAAAAGCGTTGCAAAACCAAGTTCTTGTTCATTTTTTTAATCACTTAAACTATGCAGACTTTGCTTAGACTTTAAAAGATTATTAATGAGTTTCGTGATAATTTGCATGATCATTGAAAGGTGTCTCAGTTCTGTATTGACATTATGTTACAGTGATCTTCCAGTGGAATATGTAAAGTTAATTTAATGCTTGTCAGGCTTTCTGGTAGGCACAGAGATTTCAGTAGCTGGAAGTGCCAAGCTGCTTGAAGTAGCATCTCATACCCACTGATGTGATTTGATTACTTGGATCCCATTTCTTAAAAACAAGAAACAAGTTGACCTCATTTTAACATAAGAATGTATTTGTCACTTTATTTCCTGAAAACTGTACAAACTTTCATCTGGCAGCTGACTTGCTTTTTGCAGTGTCTGATTTCCACTCTGGGTATGTGCAGCCATAGTATGCTCTTCTGTGTTGAGAGTGCAATTGAAATTTTAGGATATGGTTGGTTTGAGTCTATTTTACCATGTCAGATTAGGATAGAGGTGTTCTGTAATAACCAGATGTAGGAGCTCACATGCTGAAAGTGTATGACCTTCCTACCAGTGGTCCTGGATAACTGATGCATGCTAACTAGTGAGTGCTTGGCTGGGCATTCTAACACAATTATTAATGATGCCAACTTGCAATCTTTTCTTCCTATGAACTGAGCAGAAAGTGACCACCATCTCTCAGAGCTTTTAAGAATTTTTTTGGAAATTTTCTACTGCTTGCTGAAGAAGACATCCAGGTATAGGATGATGCTGTTGAAGTGATGGTGATTATTACACTGCAGCTCTTCAACAATCTGTTTGTCCAGAGTCACTATTATTTATGCCAGGATAAATCTGCCAGTCAAGAAAGTACTTTCAACTGGTATTCTGATATCTGTGGACCATAATTTTAACATCAACACCCCTGCGACCTCATGTGAGAAATAAACCACAGGCTACATTTTTCTTTTTATTATTAAATATAGAAGTTAATACATTTTTACATGATCAAAACTGACTTGCACTTTGCATATCTGTGTAGCTGTTCACACTGCTGCAGAAGAGAAAGCAGCATTCACCCAAATGTGAGATACGTATCAAAGCTTTTCTAATTATTGTAGACAGCTAAACCACGATATGAAGACTGTATCCTATGAACATTTGGCCTCTCATGTTTTGATTCCTCCCTTGCGTGAAGCATTGTACTGAGCTGGCAGTTCCGCAGGGTCTGAAATTGATCTTAATGAGAGAAGCAGCAGTAACACTTGAAATGGAGGGTTCATATCAGTCATGACTGCAAAATGTACAGATGCTCTTTTTCAAGAGCACAATAATAAAACTGTTTTTCTTCTGTCAAGTACAAAGAAAAAGGCCTGCTGCAGTTTGTCTTTTTAATACAATGTTATCAATACCTGAAGTCATTTATTTTGCTAGATGGGCTATTTAGCAGATGGCGTATCATGATATACACCTCTGTAAAGATATTTTTGACATGTTCGTGAGCTACACAGGAGACTGTGTGACATATCTGTTATCTATTACACCTGTATTAATTGCTCACGAGAAATGTCTTGCTGCTTAAGACATTAAAAATGTGCTTAATGATCAAGAGAGGTCTGTTTCTTGAGTAGACTAGTGTAGGTCTGTGTTCTGGGGGATGTAGCGTAAAGACACTGGATATGAGGGAAGAGTGCAATTAATCTTGTTCCTCATAAACCAGTGATGTGGGGATATCCGTAGCAGAACTGATAGTGCTGTTGAGGTTTTGCTTGGAAAACTGGTTGTCACATGTAATCAGTAGGTAAAAGGACTAGATTCAGATAGCTTAAATGCTCTCAAAAATCAGCAAACCCAGTGTTGGGGAACTGTTAGGTCAGGGCTTGAAGTGGTGATGGAACACCTGGTGGAGGGCTGTGGCTGGCCCAGGAAGCACAGGCAAAGTGTTTGCACCTGTGCTCCCCAGCTGGCCAGAAGGAGCGGACCCAGGAGGAAGCCACCCTGGGCTCTGTAAGGGTCAGCTGCTGAAGGGAGAGCATCTCTTGGAGCTGGGGCTTCCTGAGAAGGAGTCCTGCGTGGCCACAGAGCTCCTTCACCAGTTGGGTGAGTTCAGCTCTTCTTTTTTGGATACAACTATGGGTTTATCTGTGAATACTTTGTCTAGTATTGCCAAGAACCTGTCAGAAGCAATTTTGCTTCTTCCCGAGAACACCCAGAAACTCAAGCTGCTATGCAGTATTTGCAGTAACTTGATAGGCAAATTGTTTTTAAAAGTATGAATCTGAACATAGAGATCCAGTGAGGAAGACAGACACCTTGGAACACTTAGCAGTGTTTTTCCAGTATTCAGAAGGAAGGCAGTTTTATTTCACAGTAGCTTTGGTAGTGATTTAATCAGTTAATTATCTGCTTTGTTTGGAAATACTGAATTTGAAATTGCTGTAGAACAAAATCATTTTTCTTTTCCCTTGAGGCAGTTCTTCTTTCTGTCCGTGTGGCTTGGGAGCTGCAGGGGCACTGTTAGGTCAGGGCTTGAAGTGGCGATGGAGGGCTGTGGCTGGCCCAGGGAGCACAGGAAAAGTGTTTGCACCTGTGCTTCCCGGCTGGCCAGAAGGAGCGGACCCAGGGGGAAGCCACCCTGGGCTCTGTAAGGGTCAGCTGCTGAAGGGAGAACATCTCTTGGGGCTGGGGATTCTAGAGAAGGAGTGCTGCATGGTCACGGAGCTCCTTCACTGGTGGGATGAGTTCAACTCCTCTTTGTGCATATGACTGTGGGCCTACTAGCAAATACTTTGCTAGCTCCAAGAACCTGTCAGAAACAATTTTGCTTCTTCATAAGCAGATCAGGAGTAATTTACAGTCGTTGCTGCTGGAGCATTGTTAGGTTCCTGCTGGAGGGGGTCTCTGATAATCTAGAAGTTCTGGTTTCTTCTAAGAATGCAGCTGCCTCAAGAGGGAGACTGTTCCATGCACTAAGGCCCGTGTTCAAATTCTGCTAAATATTTTGCAGTTGGAATGTCACATTGATAAATGATTTTGGAAACTGACAGTTTGGCTTGGGTCAGTGGAGGTGTTCATATAAATAAGTATTTATTGTAAAAAGTGCTGTTAATCTTAGAATGGCTGTTATCTTTGAGAAACTCTGTTGTAATTTTCATAAATATACCTTTTATATGCATGTGAGCAGTGGAAAAGATAGAATTCCCCTGTTTGGATCTTACTTAAACCACTTGTGTGATCAGCAATACAGCAATTTCATTTAACGTTCCTCTATCTTCCTTAAATTAAACTCTACTAGTTTGTATCAGAGGTCATGATTTGTGCGGCGGCATCATTAACGTGCATTTTGGAGTTAAGATTGAAGTGACGTTATCATCTGTGAAGGATATCAATATTTCAGGGTTTTAGTTTGAAGTCTTCTTCCTGAGAAGACATCCGAGGTAACTGCAAGTCTTGCAGACTCCATCTCCGATGTGTTTCATCAGGAACAGGAACTTGGTGGACAAATCAGGAAAAAGCAACTAAGAACCAATCAAATATTTTTCTGGCTTTCCTCAATATGTTAAATCAAGGTTGTTTCAATTGAGTGTATAGATTTAGAGAACTTGGAAGATTTTTTTTTTTCTAAAAAGTAAGTTGTCTCATCAGATGCGAGTATTCATTTCTGAAGAAGAGACTTTGTTTTCTTTCAGTGCTCAGCTCTTGGTAAGTATAGCATAGCTCATTATAATTCCTCACAGTAGCTGTGTTGGTAGCACTAGGGAAGTTGCTTATTATGCACACGGTGTTCATCTTGGTGCTGCTTCTGCCTTCTCCCTGTTTTGTCTTTTCATAATCTTAAGCTGTGAGCTCTTGAGGCAGAGGCTTTATTGTTTGCGCAGCATCTTGTGAACTGGACTACCTGGTGCTAATTGGGACTGCCGCATGTAAACAGAAAAGTAGGCAGCAATTTGAACTAATTTTTCTTCATGTTTAAGCAGAAATTGATTTATAAATACTTTCTTTATCCTGGGTAGCAGCCTCTTTCCTTTTGTGCTTCCTCTGCATGAGAAACATTTAATAATGTCTAACTTGAAAGAATTAGGTGGCTGTTTCACTATGAGGTATCAAGGCAGACGGCAAAACTACATAAATCTAAGCTGCTTGGTTACTCTGACACATTGTATGTATAATTGGCATATACAAAGAAATATTTCTGGATGGATTGTTTGGTAAGTAGTGGTTTAGATAATGTAAATATAGGTATTAGCATCTGTTCAGCGCTAAAATTTATACTCACTTCTGGCTTTAGGAGCCAATGATCACAGATCATTCTGGAAGCTTTTGATGCATCTTCCCTAATATATATATATATTTTTTAGATTATAATTTTGCTAGTTTTTCATGTGTGTTTTCATTAGGTTTGTAAGGAAAGAGCAGTAATAATTTCCTTCATGTCTGAGAATGCTGCTTCTCAGGGCAAATGAATAGGCTTTTGCACCTTGTCTATACACTAGTTATTGAAGCTCTCCAAAGAGGTTTACCAGTCAGATTAACAAGTAAGATTTTGGAAAAGGATGCCTTCCCCCTCTCCTTATGTGACAGCCTTTGCTGCTGCCCTTCAGCCTGCTATTATGTCATGTTATTTGTTCAAAATGTATTGAGATCTAAACAACTGCTTATGAACTATGAAGCTGGCAGTAGGACCCCAAAAAGGATAAAATGGTGTGTCTGCATTGGACGCTTTCTCCCTTCAGACCAAGAGTTGAGGATCAAGCTTTTGCTTTACCTTTGTCTTTTAATCCTGAGGTACTAAAAGAGCAGGGAGATTGCCACCTTTCAACTGCAAAATGATGGATAGCTTGAAATATTGCTTTGAGTCCTTCAGAAATCAGAAACGTAGCTCTTTTTTTTTTTTCGTTGCATGTAGATCATATCTTTTGATACCTAAAAAAAAAAAAAATTCGAATGACCAAATTATATTATTACTGTGTTCTCAATTATCGTACTTCATTATAGCTATAAATAATAATGATCAGTGTTTCAGTGGAGTTTGTAATAAAGACTTCTGTGCTATCTGGAGGCTTGACGCAATGAATAAAGTCAAGACAATCTTAGAATATGGCATGCCTGGGAGGTTTTTGGGGAATTTGTAGGAGGATTGGGCTAGGTAGTTAACATAATTTCAACCAAGATAAAGGAATTTGTTTGCAGCAAAGCTTCTTCCTTTGTGGTTCTTTCTACTATATAGATAACATGAAAGTATGATTTGAGATGTTTTGCAGTATCCTGTCTTTCTAGTACATATGCACCATTGGGCCTTTTCTGTAACATACCAGGATAATGTTTTCTGTACTTCTGTAGTAAAAACTTAATCTCTATTTAACCAGCTTCCCTGCTGATTCCTGTTGATTTTGATACCAAGTAGGAAGCTGGAAAAAAATAGAATCTTGTTTCTTAAAGGAAAGATCAATGATCCAATATGCAAGACTTTTAGCAGAGTTCTATGGGAACAAGAAAATTCCCTGTATTGTAAAATAATAATAATAACAACTTCAAGTCTTTTCTTATGTGAGCAGGTAGTCATGGACTCTCTGAAAGAATTTACATAATGCATCATTCAGAAGCTCATCACCTTCCTGCTCTTGCGATGAAATACTTGATGTAAAGGAGCAAATAATAGTACAAAGGTGTGTGGGAACTGCTGAGTCATGGCCAGAACTGCTGATTGAGCGCCTGGAGGAAAGACCCACTCAGCCCTGGGAGCACAGGTGAAGGCAGGTAAAGGTGAAGGAACCAGCCAGGCTCCACCCCTCTTAGGCTTCATTTAAGGGCTGACTGCCCCTGAGGAAGGATCTCTTCCTGGAGATTCCTCCTTGGTGGGAGCCTTTCCCTGCGAGCCCAAAATCTTCTGATCCGGGTGAGCGCTGTATTTTCCTTCCACCTTTTTGTAACGCTGTTTCCATCGCGTTAGTCCTTCTGATCACTACAAAAGGTCAGCCTCAGAATAACGTTGTAATTTTCTTCTGTGACCGCAATTCAATCAACATAAGTCACATGAATTTGTGCTTGCAAAATATTTCACTTGCACACCTTTTCTCACCTGGTTGAGGTTTAACTATTCACTATTAGAATATTCTAGTGTTTTTCTTAACTAGATTTAGTCTCTATAAACAAAGGGAAACTGTTCTCTGAGAAAACAGCTCCTCTAAAAAGAGTATCCTGAATTAAACTGAAGTTCCGCTTCGAGTTTGAAGTTTTTACGGAAAGGAACAAGGTTGTGCCTGGTTCTCTGGAGTGCGGTAACCATTCCTGCAGAGAACCTGGGTTTCTTCTGCCTCAGAAACTTTATAGTGCCGTTCTGTACCTCTGAAGATCAGTTTTCATTCTGTCTCTTCCTACATGCTCTTAGAAATGTCAGTGCTATCTTCTTTGTTCTCTTTCTTGGCCAACTGAAAAGGAACCTTCACACAAAAAAAATAGTGATGTCTGCTGTCTCTTCTACTTCAGAAGGTACATATCCTTCTTGAAATTAATGCTTTCAGAATGTCCATATGTTAAGCTCAGGTGCCATTCAAATACTATGATGTGTATTATGAAGATATAAATTCAATTTCTCACTTGGTATTGTGTATTTGTGGCCGCAGGTTGAAGGGGCAGCTAAAAAATTCACCATTGCAAAACTTGTGTAGCCATTGGAGTGGTCTGGCTAGCACAGATATTTCTAAGCAAATCGTTAACACTCCCAATCTTGATTTAATTGGAAACTGCTGAAAATAGCAACATGCAGAAGGGTGTGAGAGTTACGCTTGGTTAACTGATATGTTCTATAGCAATTCCAAATAACATGCAATTATCTTTACTTTATGGGCATGTGGCCTTTGTGGAGCTAAACCTATGCTTAACACATGTATCTGGTGTCTCAGGGAAAGTGTTAGTCAATGATGTTTGCAGTGCTTTCTCATGAAAAGTAGTAGATCATTTTTCTGCGCTCCTGTTTTGTTCTTCCTCTCTTTGCCCTTCCTGCCTTCTCTTTCTTCTCTCTCCTTTCTCTGACAAAAATTTCATTTGCCAGAGATTTATTTCAGAGAAGTGATACCTAAAAGAAAATACTGCATTAGAAGAGCCTTCTGGCTAGAAATATCAAAAGTATGGATATTTTCACTTAATATCCCGAAGAGGACTAGAGTGAACTTAGTTCTGCAGAAATAGACACTACTCTGTGGCCACTCTCTGATAATTTCTTTGGTTATTACTTCAGTGGCTTGAGCATGGTTGTTGGTTCTTACTTAAAAATTTCCTTATATTAGTGTTCACACCTGCTCTGAGTTCAGTTGATTCTGTGGTGCTAAGTCCCATCTCAACTTACTTGGCTGCTTCTGCTAAACACTTGTGGTTTTTACCTGCTGGATGGAGATCGCGGGTGGGATTTTGCTGGGTGCACGTGTAGTTCTGCATTCCAGTTTATTTAAGCTGCTGTTTAATGTATAATGACATGATTTTGTTTTGACAGATGAATGGTGTTTCAGTAGATCTGCAGTGACATTGCTCCAGTTTGACTTTGTGCTGTCAGCTCGGTGCATTTATCCTGACACTGTTGTATTTCATCTTGATACCATATTCTTGATTTGACATTGCAATGCCACCTCCATAAATTTGTATTGACGTTCTTAACTCATTTTCTTGGTATTTTTCAAAGTGAATGAAAGCCTGACACAGTTAGAATTGGGAGCAATATAAAGGCAAAATTGTGGAGATGTATCACAGAGAAATGAAAAGGGCAGAGATGGTACTTGGCAGGGAGAAGCCAGTTGTGCGAGATGCATGGATGGTGCTTACGGACTGCAACGTGACTTTCTCGTAGAGGACTGAGTAAGAAATAAATGTATTCCACTGCCATGTCAGTCTAGTTTTAACTTTTTCAGCTCCTTTCCAACAACTCCAAATGAAATTCAAATTCATGCCACAGAACACGCTATGTTCAGAATACTTTCACAGTTCAGGATCACATTATCATTGTCTCAGTGCTGCATGATCACTGTCATGGGAACAATCGTTTCCCCTTGATATCGTTATTGATTTAGAGCTTCACATCAATACCTAGATTTCACCATGTGATATCTGAGCAGGCTGATGGTATCAACCCTTCCTCCTTTTGGCTGCTTAAGGCTATTACTATTACTGCTGCTCAGATAAGAGAGAAAGCTACATGGTGTTTTGTGCGTGTGTAAAAGGTATAATTGCAATTTTTATGGGAATATTTACTATGGGAGTGTATGCCCAACAGTATGCATATGCATCCTCCCACTCTGCTCAGTAAACCCTGGCTACATGAGAATTGCAGTGGGTATAGACCTGTAGAAGCCTGCCCATGGTAAAGCTGCAGAAGGCTGGGTTGAGCATCTAGTTTCTCTTGTGTTTTTTGAGATTTTGTGTGTGGTTTATGAAGTGCCTTCAATCACAGTACTGGTGGCTGAACAGGGTATATATATGCTGTTTTATCATTATCTGTAAGTTCAAATAGTAGAGTTTTTATCTTGGGATTAGGCTTTTGTTTCTTTACTATAAGCACACTGTGGTGCAGTTTTTGTCTCACCAAGATTATACAGAAATTTAATGGGTTTAGAACTGAAGTTAATAAGAAAATAATGTTTTAATTATGTGTATATTGTCCAGTGCTGCCTGCATTCTGTACTTAATATGGAAGATATTCAAGATTTTCAGTGAAATATGGGAAATAATATGACCGTGATATGGAGCCATTATCGACCTTAAAACTGTGTAGTTAAAATCAATCTTCTTTTTTCATACTAAAATGCTATTTTTTTCTTAATACAAGGCCAAGGAATTTTTTTATCAGATGTCTTGCCAAGTTATTTTTTCTCAAAATGAGCATTTTTCATCAAAATAAGGTGAAAATAGAGGCTTAGTCAATGAC
Organism: Numida meleagris; assembly: GCF_002078875.1. Taxonomy (NCBI): domain Eukaryota; kingdom Metazoa; phylum Chordata; class Aves; order Galliformes; family Numididae; genus Numida; species Numida meleagris. Next base: position 37,291,307 of record NC_034413.1, on the reverse strand, counting down.
ATTCTTGCATCTCTCTCCATTTTGCCATCATCATAAAATTGTGAATCCTACTCCAGATGATTAGTAAATAAGATGAAGTAATTTAGCTGAGGGAATTGACTAGATACAGTGCATGAACTGTAATTGTGGTATTAATGTCAAATAGTTTAGTCATTTTCTCTTATATTCTGCTCTTGAGCAAGAAGTGCTTTTCCTTCTGAAATGAGTAAGAGCTGTGTGTATGCAAATAACTAGAATCTGGACCTTGAGGTCCCAGCCAGCTAATTATATCTGTGGCCTGTGAGCTGGCAAGGTTCATGCGCTCCCCTTTCCCTCTCTTCTCTTGAAAAGATTTCATAACCTGAAGGTCATATTCCAAAACTTGAAGGTCATACTCCGTAAGCTGACCTTCCAGATCATGAATGACAAAACTGTTGCTGGAGGATGAAGTTTGACTGGATATAGGGAAGAACGTTTCCATCATTAAGGCAACTGAGCAAGAAACTTTCTGGAGAAGCTGGCAGTCTCTGCCTTTCAAAAAAGTATTCAAGGTCCAGATGGATGAAGTCTTGAGCAGTGAGAGTGTAGATACAGTGATGTCATAGGTCAAAGATGTTATATCTTGTAGCAAGACCTTCACATCTGGATAAGCATTTGCTGCATACATTCTTAAAACCCTTCAATTTTTCAAAGTGAAATAGAAAAAATCAAAACCACAGAGCAGTCCATGTTTCATAAGAATTTCCTTGTCGTGAGTACATAGCTCACTGAAATTACAAAAGAGGTGCTGAGAGAGGGGGCAAGGAGAGAGTAGAGCCAAATGACTCAATTATGTAATCATCTGCAAAATGAAAGGGATGTGCTTGCAATGTCTGTCAGAGTCTGTGAGATATTATAATAAACTATAAGTGAGGAAAGGTCAGAAGGTTCTCTGGAATAGTGTTTAATATGTACTTTAATATTTACTGTGGCTACTACAGTGTGGATTTAAAACTGTGCCAGAATGCTATTTCAGTGGTTTATTGCTGGTGTTCAGCATCTTTCAGTATGGTGGACGAAGTGATGAACTGACATTAATGTTGTTTTCTTTATTTCTTCATTCATTTCAATCAAACTTAAAATTCATCAACAGCTTCTGCTTGCTATTCCAATATGCTTACAACAACTATTAATATTGAGTGTTTTTCTTTTCCACTTATCTGTCTCTGTTTCAGGGAGATGAATTGTTCAATTGTCTGGCTCAACTCCTCATAACTCTTATTTAGTTACAGGCCAACATGTTCTGGTGTTATACCTGAATGAATACATAAAAATTAAAACAAGTGATAGTCTAACCCACAAAATTCTTTTTGCTTGCCTCCATGTGGGACTGTGGTTACTGAACTGGTAGGTAGTCCTCTACCTGTGGCACGATGCCTCAAAATGCTGGTTTTACTAAAGCCTTTGGAATAAGTTCTCAATTACCTTGAGTTCCAGTTCCAATTAGGCTGAACTTGGAAGAAATTACTGGCCTGCTGCTAAGACCTTTGGAACAAAAGGGAGCTTATTTTCCAGCAGGCACCTAAGCAAATTGGTCACAGTTAAGCTGGGTTGCAGCCAGGCTAGGCTTGAAGAGAAATTTTAAATATATCCCACAAACTTCTGGATGACTGCAAATCAAGTTCCCCATAGAGGGCTGTTCTAATCATTGTTTACTGCAGAACTGCGGAACTCAGTGAGCAAGATATTAGTGTAGAAAAAGTGATACTGTTACATCCATGGGGAACCATATAGATATGTCCATTGGCAATCTGCCAAGCGTGTCCATAGGTTGCTCTAAATAGTTTTTCTACTACAGGATTGCTATTGGAAATCTCCAGATGCAGCACAGCTGCTGCACTGAACTTACCTACCATATCATGAAGTGCTGATCTTGAGGAGCTCTGTTTGTACAGGTAACTAAGCCAGGAAGCTCACAGTCCTTTGTGTTTCCAGTATTTTCCACTTAAATGGTAGTTTGTATTTAAAAATCTTCCCCCCTCTCCCCAGTGTTTGCCATAAGATATTATCTGAAATTGCCTGGCTTTATGCTGTACTTAAACCAGAAGACATCTGTAGTAACTGTTTGGTAATGATTATAAAACTTTGACTGCAAAGCTGCTTGAAATGTATGAAGAATAATACCGTTAACTTATAAAAAGAGAAAAGGGAAGAGAGAACATGAAGAGGAAAGCTTAGATGATTAAAATACAACTTCATTAAAACATAAAAACACAGTTCTGTCATGCTAAGAACTGTATATGTGAGAAATGTTGCAGCATTTTACTGAAATTGACTGGTAATGCTGTAGGTCCTAATTGTGTAATCACACTTAGAAAAACACTCCTTCCTTTTCAAGCCATTGATACAATTTTTGTCTTTACAGATCAGCTTGCCAGTAGCCCAGTCTAAGGAATGTATGATAGCATCAACTTCTAGAACTGTCCATTAATCAATAATAAAATCCATTTTAAAAAATCCTTGGACTCTAGTTCTAGTTTCCCAAATATGTCAGTAATTTATGGTTAAATGGAACATTGGTGTTTTAATAAAACTGTTCCCAGACCATTTAAATTAAGAAAGCCAGAATGTTGTTTCTATAAAGCCTATGATGGCTTTCAACTAGAATAATCTTGATGTCGTGGGATTTATTCATTTTGTAGCTTCCCTATGGTTTCTCTGCATTTCTTAAGCAAATCTGTAATGTATGTTTGGGCAAGGGGAGGGAAAGGATCAGTTGTCTATTGGCTATGTGGTAAGAGATAGAAATAATTTGATCTGAAGAGGCATAATTACTTAATACCCAGATGATAATGAAATTATCCCTTTTTCATTATGATACATTATAATTTTCCCCTCGCAGATTTTGAATATGAAGGGAATTTCGTTGTGACTTGTAAAAATGAAAACTGTGTCTGTAGCAAACAATAATCAGATAAGTCTTGTAAGTCTTGTTCTTATACAAATAAGAAAAAACCTTTGCATATTTACATGTAGCACAATGTGTCTATTATTCTGGTGCCGCAGTCAGTAGTTTTTGCTTAGTAGTCTATACTAATTGGCAGAACAGTGCAAGTCATATGCAGAAATGGTTTTTTTTTTTTTTACTTCTGTTGGCCCACCTCTTGATTTTTTTTTTTAGCAAAATAATTGTTACATTTTTACTTTATTCCCATGGTGTAGTCTTTCTGCTTGCTAAGGCTGTGCACCTCTTTGCATCTCCCCACCACGTATCTGCATTAGGGTAGCATTTGGGGGTCTGAAACGTGAGTGACTTTCTCTGTTTGCTCAAATGGACTTGAAAGGGAAATAAGGGGAGAGCAGTGCTGAGGTGCCTTATTCCCATACATTCCTGTTGTTAACTGCCTTATAGAGTGAGTTTAATAGCCATATACATTCTCAGCAGTTTTTTAAGTGACGAGTCCACAGATAGTGGATCAAGATGCTGCAGAGAAACCAGATGCAGCTCGAAGTCAATCATAAATTTTCAAATTGGAAACAAATACCCAGGAACTGCGGAGCACAGTCTGCTCATTGCAGCAACACCTTGCTAATCCTCTCACATTATAATTACCAGACAGAAAACGTGCCTTTCTCTTCCTGCTGTTTAGCAAAGGTTTAGCAGCAGGATGTTGTACTGGGGTCTCATATTCCAGTTGACTTTATTGGCTTTATGGAGTGTTCCATATTACATTCCCTGTAGAATTGTTACAGTACAAATGTTGTGAAACAAATTACGGTGGTCAAAATGAATGAACAAATAAATGAGCCAGATTAACTAGCATGTGCCAGTTGTTTTCCACTGCTCTAGTGATGCACAACAACTGTAAATACAGTGCAAACAGCCGCAAATACCACAATTATTCTCCTACTTGTTCATGCACATTAGTACGCTCTCACTCTAGAGCGAAATGATTTAAACTACTACACTGAAAGCAACTGATGAGGTTCATTTATGCCAATGTAAATCTACAGCTTCTGGTTTTTGATTAAAGTTTCTGTACCAAGCTGTTCATGGCTTCTTTAATGTTTGTGCAACTTGCAATAGAGATGATCGCTATGTATTTAGTGTGAAACGGAAGAATAATTTGAAAGGTTTTGTGGTGTTTTTTGTTTGTTGTTTTTTTAAGAAGTTTATTGGTCTAGTATACTAATCCTTTGTTTCAGCTTATGTAAGATCTTCCAAGCTGCTAATTTATTTTTGAAAATATAATGTCAAGAGAAATGTTAGCTCCCAGGTAAGAAATATGAGATAGAACTGTTGTATTTCTAATACCAGTGTGAATTTTATTACTGACTCTAGAATTTATCAAAAACTTTCTCAGACTCCGCTGTTGCTGATTGTGTGGGTTCCAGTTAATAGTTATAAGCAATCAGTTACTTGACAACTTGCTTGTTCTTAAAGTTTATTGGATATCCCACTGGTGCGAGGGAATTCCAGAAGTGCACTGGTGAATGCATTGCAGTAGTCCTCAGCTCTTTTTCACTGAATAGCATCTTATTTAAAAAGCAGGGTTATTGATTTTGATGAGACTATTCTTTAAGGAAACTTGTAGTTAACCTGGGAGAAACTGGTCTAATGTGATTGAAGGGTCTTAACTAACCATTCACAAAAGACATTAAGAGAACGCATGAAGGAATTTAGTATTAGGGCTTTCTCATTTGCAATGCTACATTCCCTTTCTTGGATTCATTGGAAGTGCTATTGTAATAAAGCTTGCTTAGATAACAAGAAAATACATTGACTGTAGGGACTTGAAAACACCCGTCAAGTAAATGCTCATTATAATCTGTAGAATGTTTTTGTGACTAATGGTATGTTTTGTACAAAAGAAGTCATCTAATTTTGCATTCAGAATGCAGAAATGAGATTAGAGCGCAGGAAGGTAAATGAAAGCCCCAAAGGATGATGAGTTAGGAGATTGAACTGGATATTGGCTGATGTAAACTGCAGAGCTTTCCTAATTTTAGCAGATGTACCATGACACAAGTTCTTGCATATTCCGTGAGACAGAATTCTTTAGATGAGTCACAACGATAACGTCATCTTGCCTCTTGTATTCTGATGAAATGAGAGCCATACTGACATGAGTATTGTAATTAGTGGCCACTTCAGACTGCCCTTGGGCTCTTCCCTTTCCTGATGTAGCACACAGTATTGCTTTTCCTGATGCACTGAGTACCACCATGGGATACAGATAAAAATCATGATATAAATGTTCAGAGAGCATGTGGGATATCTCCTGAGGGCCAGCTCATTTTTTTTGGCTACGCAGTGAGTCCTTAACCCCTCATCTTAATTTCCTTGACAATTTAGCCTTTGTTTCATCCTTCCTTGTTTGACTTCACAATTTAGATCATTTCTTAAGTGCACCAAATTATTTTTCTTTCATCCATTTGCACTAATAGACATTTTTTATCTTCCTGATTCAATTATTTTTGCATAACTATTCCTCTCCATAATTCATAATGCAAAGTGTCTTTTTAAGACGCGCTGATCTTTTTCAGTTCTTAGTTCCTTCTTCCTCACCATGTCTGTTACAGTTAATAATTTTGTAGTCAATACTATTAACTCCAATTTCTCCTACTTTCCTACTGCTGTATAATCCATCTCAAATGTAATCCTAATTCATACTGTAGAGCTGCATTTAATACTGTCAGTCCAATGCCAGTATGCATTTCTTGTACAGATAAGTTTGCATTCTTAACATATGGACTTCCTAATTTCTTAATTTCAGTACTGTTATTCTTCCTTCCTTTGTAGCCTTTGCCTCTTGCTTTCTCGTAGATCTGTCTGCTTCTCTTAATAATGCTGATCGCTCATTTCCACCCCCACCCCCTGCCATAATTTCTATTCCTTCCCTTGCTGTGCAGTTCTCTACTTCTGCACTCCAGCTTCTTGGATGTCTTCTTTTGTAGATATTTTCATTGTTCTTTACTTTGTAGGAATGTTGTGTTGCTTCTGACTTTGTTCTCTCTGTGAGTCTTATCACTGGATGACCTCTTCTTTTCAGACATGGTTAGATACAGGTTTTATGCAGATAATTTGCAAATCTGTTTGTCAGCCTATGGTTTGTTGCTGCTGTTCAGGCATGCTTTTCATCTGGCATCTTCAGTGTTTCTGGCTTGACAGCTTGCTGATAACAAAGGTAGAGCAGAGCTCTGTATCTCCCCCTCCGAAGCTCTCTTGTGCCCATTGCTTTTTATCCCAGACTCATCATATTACCAGCACCCCCAGTCAGCTGTTTCTGATCTAGATACATGCAGTTATGAATTCTTCTGCTCTAGTTTTATCGCCACCATTATCTCTTCCATCATCTAGAATGTGTCCTCAGTGTCATTTTCTTAACACTTCAAATTTCTATTAGATTCTTTCTAGCTCTTACTATTTTCCTCCCTCTTCTGCAGCTGCAGGAAAAAAGTTAACCTCTATTTTCAAAAGTTACTTTTTCATTACTTTAATTACTTTCCTTCCCATTGCTCATTTTAGCCTACCTCACTTTATCCACTCCTGCTGGGATCATTCTAACCTGATGCAGCTCGGCTCATTGGAGTACACTTTCTGCATTTGTTCCATGCTATCAGTGAATAGCTTCAAGCTTTCTTCATCTGTGAAGCTTTTGAGATGCTCTTAGGTAGCAAGCACTCTGCCTCAATTTCCTGTAATTATCTAGAATGTTTTCCTAACTTTTCTGTTGTATTTCTCTCTTTGTGCTATCATGCTTTCTGAAATACCCTTGCTCTCTCCCTTCAGATTTAATTTCTTAAGCTTGTGGCTTTGAGACTTTTTCACACATCCTTGCATAGATATCTCTTGTTTGCCATCTGTGTGTTATTTGTCTGATCTCCTTAATAAGATAAGGCCAGGAACTTAGTTTTTACTGTCTTCTTTCATTGCAAGTATTTATACTGTTAAGACACTAGATATTTAAACTGCTATCAGTAATGCTTTGTAGGCTTTCTTTTCTCTACAAATACACTTCATTGGGTTTTATGCATACTTGTTTAGGTGGAGATTACATTGTATTGCATATCAAATTCAGTTACTGAAATGAAATTGCACAGATTTTTGTGCATGGAAAGCAATGGGAAACTTCTGTACATACACCTTCCACTAAAGGATCACGACCACTCCCTTGTCTGGTCAACTGGTAAGAGCAGTGAATAAGACAGCTAGTAGAAGTTGGAACCAATGCTGTGTATGATCGCATGTCCATGGTCAAGGAACATAACTCCGTAGTGGAGAATCTAAATGAATTATTTTTGCCTGTGTTCACTGTGGAAGAAATCTGAATTGTCACATGGGAATCCTTTGTTGTGAGTATCTTAGATCTAAATGTCTGCTGGGAGAGAATGGGATTGTGTGTTGTGGAATAAATGGATGACAAGAGTAGAAAAAAGTCACCAAAATTAGATCCTATTGACTCAGTTATCATCAGTAATGATTTTTTATTTTTATTTTTTCCATTTTAACATTGTGTTCTCTGAAGGCTTCAGGGGCAGCACACTTCCATACTTCCATTTGCACTCGGGCACCGTGGTGAATATGTGAAAGATATATTTTGTTTTTATCTGTGAGAGTAGAATGGTATCGTTTTTCACTGTAGCAGGCTTTCCTTAAATCAGTAACAGCCAGCCTGCAGTACTTCTTCCCGGCTATGTGGCTCCTTCACGTTTCTTTTAAGTAACAAGATCTTATTAATAAAATTAATGTTGGTTATCTTACTTTCTTTGTCTGACATAATCTGCACATCATAGTAAGTCATCTTAGTCCTTCTTCATGATTTGCTTATGCTGAAGGTTGACCATTTTTACTTAATCTCCAAAGCCCACTGTCTGAAATATATATATTTCATGTGTTATAATAGACTTCCGATTTTTCTTCCAGAACATTTAATTCTGATAGTGCATTTCATATTTTTAAGGAGAAGGAATTCAGAAACTGGTAAAGTGATGCATTATAGTTTTATTTAGTTAAAAAAAAAAAAAAGTCGTTGTAGAGTAGAAACTTGTGCACATTTTTCCATAGTTGAAATGAGAATAAGCAAATTTGCATTAGGCAATGGTGAACTAGCAGCACAGCTACTTTGAATTCAGAAGGAAAGAGAGAAAGCAGATATTCATATTTAAGTGTTCGGGTAAGAACATTTCTAGGTGGAATGCTGAGATTAATGGAGCTGTGACAAGTCACAGCAGCTCGTATATTTGTGCTTATAGTTTGTTTTCCTATATCGCTCAGCTAAAGGATTTAAGGTTGTAAGCTGGATAGCAATTCTACTTCAATTTAGTGAATGTGATTTCATAGAATCTATTACTATGAGCCTGAAAATGGCTTTTCATTTTCATTATTGCTATATTTTAGGCTTAGTTCTACTCTTGTATGTCTAAGTAATATTACTTGTTTCCTTGGGAAGAAAAAAGACTGTAATGACTCCTGAATGACTTGAGCCCATTAAAATGTTTACGATAAGGATCTGCATCATTCCATTGGTGGTCTGGGAATAGATCTGTGACTTCACTGATCTATGGTACAGTTTTCTTAAAGTTGTAAGTACAGAATCATAGAATGGCTTAAGTTGGAAGGGACTGTAAAGATAAACTAGTTCCAACCCACTGCTGTGGGCAGAGTTGCCCTCTACCAGCACAGGCTGCCTAGGGCCTCATTGAGCCTGGCCTTGGGCACCTCCAGGGATGGGGCACCCACAGCTTCCCTGGGCAGCCTGTGCCAAGGCGTTAGACTTACCATGTTGATTGAATTGAGAGACCAGCAGAGAAGCAATCTGGCAAAGATATAAATTACAAACGTCGTAACTTCTAATCTTTCATATTATAAAATGCTAGCAATTCAGCAATTCTAAGGAACCTTATTGGTTAAAGACTACACTGACTGGAGGTGCTAAATCATTTAACCATTTCCCAGCAAATAATTCCAAGTGTGTGAATTTATTCTTATTTTCACTTTTAGGCTTGCACTCAACTGTGATCCCCATGGCAAGGTTCTTTTTCATAACAGAAGAAATGCTTTTTAATCATTTTTTATCTATTAGCAGAAAACCTGTAGTATTCAATCTTATGTTTCCTTGTAAAAGTGAATGAAGCAGCTGTTCTTTCTCTATGAGTGAAGAAACAAATGCGTATATAATCAGAAAAGCCCTGTGTGTGTTTTCTTACATTAAGCTATAAAGTTCAGAATTAATTTGGTTTACTTAGGAGCATTAAGATCCTTTAAAAAATAACGCCCAAGTGAAGTTTGAAAAGGCAGGGGAGGGAAGCAGAAAACTAGCATGCATCGTATTAGCTATCGCCTCTGTTTTCCTTTTCTTTTGAGGCTAATAACTGTCAGATTGATGTAAAACTTCTTACTAGTTAAATTACAACATCTAGATTTACATACAGTAAATATACTATAAGGTGGTGAAATGATGTCCCATTGCAGAGCAGGTGGAACTTGTTTCATTTTTAACAGATGGTTTTCTTGAAAAGTTTGTCAGAAGTTTTCTTCACTCTTTGAAGAAAAGACCCATAAAAATGTTTAAAAAAAAAAAGATTTTAAAACTGAGAACAGAGAACATCTTCATCTTCCCCATTATGGTATCTGAAGAATATGAAAATGACTTAAAGGAAGAATGCGTTGCTGTAAATACCGGCAATAAGATGTGGGATTTCTCGCTCTTGCTTTCTTTTCTCAAGGGAGGTATGGGACATGCAAGAATTGAGAGAAGTCACAGCATGTTCCTCTTTGTTATACAAGAAAATGAAAACTTGCCTGGTTTTGCTATTACTCTACTGGCCTTTATTCACTTAAGTAGTTAATAAGATAGTCTATTTTGATGTCAAAATAAAGTAACTTTCAAGTATTGAATCTTTTTATTCTGTGAACCTCTGGATCATTATTAAATGACCAGTAGGCTAAATTGCTCAGTATGTCTTTTAAAAATTAACATGTGGAGAAGAATTTCTTCCCGCTACCTAATCAAAACCCTCTTCTAGGTTAAAGCTGTTATTCCTTGTCCCGTCATTATACTCCTGGTAAAGTATCCCTCCCCAGCCTTCCTGCGGGGCACCTTCACACAATCTTGGAATGATTTCGGTTGAAAGGGACCTTAAAGATCATTTTGTCTGAAAACACACATCTAATTCTGAATGAGCAATTTTAGAACTTCTTTTTGAGTGAAAAATAGTGTTTTTGAGTTAAATGCCAGATTTCCTAGTGAAATATTTATTTGGCATCAAGCAGAACTCTGTGTCCAACTAGTCATCTGGGGAAGGAAAAAAACACACTACCTTCAGAGAGAGCTTTCAAAATCACATTCTTTATAAATTTTAAAAATAAGTTTGTCATAATTTTATGTTTATCCCTTAGGGTGCAGCTGTACTACTCTGCTTACCCTTTTACAAAAATGTCTATTACAAGACACCTCAAAAAATTACAAGCTCATCAGCTGTAGATGGCATTACCCTGTTAAGATGGCCAGACTGCTCTTTGCTTCTCAAGGCTGTTAGAAAAGAGTCATGCTCCTTGTGTTGTGTGCAGAGAAACTTCTGCAGGCTGGAAAGCATGGGTAAATTGTCTGAAGGTGTATGTTGCATACCCATCCACAGGTGTATGTGTATCTGTGGCTGTACTTCTCAAGAACTTGTGGTTGGTTGGCTTTTTTTGGGGGGGGGTTGTGTGTACTGAGTGATTGTTTGCCTTGAGGTAACTTCATACTCACTTTCCTTATTTGTGACTTTGACTTGATCAGATAACAGTTATAAATGTACTGTTCTTGAATTTTCATGAAGGGAGAGGTAGGTTTTTTTGACATTATGTAATTGTGCAAACCAATACAGCATTGCAGTATGTGACTAGTGGTCTTCTCTGAAGATCTAAACATACTGTTATTGGTATGTAATGTGCTTATGGCCGTAGGGTTCTTCTCATGTGGTAGTCTGAGATGCTTTCTGCAGGCACCAGGTTGCATTGGGATAGGAGAATCCTACACAGCATCCTGAGGTTTGGCTGTTTGCATGTATAAGAAATAATAGCTAGGGAAATAGTTATGAAAAGTAACTAATTTGAAACCAGGGGAACAGTAATAGGGTATTGTGTAATATCACTAATCCATGAAACTTATTTGATCTCATTTCTTATTTTGAATGATACGAAACACAATATTTTAATATAAACATCTAACATCAAACATGAATTACAATTGTAGCAAGTGTTTAACTTTTAACAATGAATTTTACCCCTTTTTTTGTCATAGACTCCTTAAAGATATCGGTTGAAGTGACGGTTCCTGTAGGATATCTATCTGTCAGGATTGCTGAATAGCATGTATGGGTTGCTTTTCCTTGTGATTTTGTATAGAGAGGCTCCTTAGAACTGGGTGACTGTTTCCTTTGGCTTCACTGACCACAGGAAAAATAAAAACTTGTCTAACACATGTAGCAGGACATCTTTTAGCTTTTGTGCTCTTCTGTCAGCCTATGAGGCTGAAGTAGCAGTATCCGGTGAGCATTAACTACACTGTACGTATAACAAATGAACTGCAGCAGCAGTAGAGAAGTGGTTTATTCTCTGCTGTAGCATAGAGATCAAAAAGACTGCATTACAAAGAGGAGGAAAAAATGTCTTACAGGATAACTTCACGTATAGCATGTTTTCCTTACCATTTTTTACACAAGACTGATTTTTTTTTTGTGAGCACAGATGGCTTAAAAACTATGTCACCCAATAACCTGAGACAACTGGGAAGAAGATGTGGCCCAGTTGATAGCAGGAGTTAAGGTTCTTCAAAGATACCTTATTTTACTGAAGTGACTGTCTTGTTAACTTCTCACTTAGCACATCAAAGCAAGCAAAGAATGCCTTTATTTCTTGTAAATCCAAATGCAAATTATGGGTTGTGATTGTGGAAGGTCTCACTTCAAAACCTTGCACATATCCTAGCTGATTTTGATGGTGGATTTTTTGTCATTGGTAATATAGGAATAGCTTTCCATTCTTAATGGAAATGGCGTTTTTTGGTGATCACGCTGCAGCAAATTGCATATGGAAATTGATTTCTCACTGGATCTACTTTCAAGGTTTACATTATCACTACAGAGAAGAAAAAAGTATTTTTCTTAGTCATAACACCAAGGCTGCAGAGTGTGGCAGACAATATTACCCTAAAATTGTCTATTTCCGCTGTTTTTCTGTAAGATATCTTTAAATACCCCAGTTATGCTTAAAATATTATGTAATAAATCGTTGTGTCTTAGTTACATAGCATTTAGAGACCATATTCCCTGAGTTTCCCTGATCTGTGTTGTCAGGTACACATTTGTTTTATTTTCTTGCTGTTTTTTTGTTTCTCTTTTCTAGTACTCTTCCTGCTGGCATGCAAGTCTGCTGCTTACCATAGCTCGCTGGGCAAAAGGCAAATAAGTTTGTTTTGCTGCTTCTGTTTGTTGGAGTGACTGGACTACAGCGCAATTCATGTATGCATCATTCTTGTGAATGGAATGCTACAAACTTCATCAGATTCCCTGAAAGTGCAAAGGGAATGCTTAACTTCTTGGAAAGTGGCATTATCTGTCCCTAGATGATGGGTGGCTTGATGGGGTGAGTAGAGCAAGGAAACTGGAGTGGTGCCCGACTGCTGTGAAGGATGGCCTCATTTGTTAGCCCCATAGTCCATTTCTGCAGTATGGATGGTCACAGTAACTGCATAGTAAGCCTTTTCTTTCTGTGAAACAGATGAGTTTCCAGCATTCTGCTCTTTGCTATGAAATGGTATATATATAACACATTCCAGCGAATCTTTGCATTCAAAGAAATGGAAAAAATGTAGAAACTTCAAATCCATGTCCTTCGGAACCCTCTTACCTCAAGGGGGAGCATCATTACCAGGAGCAGCTTACTGAACATGTCAATGCATTTGAAGATGAGGCTTGTTGCAGGGAGGCAGGTAGAGAGAAAAGGCAGTATATGTTTCCTAAAGTTGCAGAAAGCAGAAGGGTTGAAGAAACTGTGAAAAACAATCAAAACCTCCAGCATGCATTAACAGTGGGGGGGACAATCAGTCTTGTTACCTGGAAAACGAGAGATCAGTAATGGAAGACTCAGGAAATAAGGTCTTTTGTATCCATCCATTTAGATGAAAGTCAGTACAGCTGGCAGAAAGCTCTTTTAGCCAGTGGATTTCTCAATGAACTAGGCAGTATTTATGGGGTAGAAAGATCACTTGGATTTTAAGTATGGAGCCCAGTTCAATCTACCACAACTGGTTGTAGCTAGTCTCCAAAACCTGGTCATTACAGAGGGGTACTACCCTGCTGGAAGGGAAGATTGGAAGGATTGAGGCTGTAAGGATCACCAAAGTGTTTTTCTCTTCAGCTGCGTTCTCTGTAAGTCATTGACATCTTTGTAGGAGCTTATATGGGCATCAGTAACTTTTTGAAATCTTTAAGTCTTTCTGACATTCAAACACTTTGTGCAGGCCCAGTGGAAACTGGTAAACACTATGGTGAGACACAGCCTGTTAGCTTACCTCTCAGCTATTCCAGGCAGCTCCTCTTGATGTACAACTCCAACAGCCATGAGTTAACTGCAGTTGTATATGGGGACTTACTCAGCCGCAAGTTTCTTATCTCAGAGTGACTAGTCGTGTTCTAAAGCAATAATTTCCAGAGCTGGTTGCTAAAATGATTCTGGTCATTTATGTCCTCATGGAAAGTTTGACTGAATTGAAGTAATTCTTGGTATGATCTGCTGTGAAGTGCACAAATATGTGGGAAACACTTGATTTATGGGCTTTTTCCATCTCTTGGAAGCATGGAAGCTCTGGCTTTCAAAAAGAAGTGTAATTTCTTTGTCAAAGATCTAAAATGCAAAAAAAAAAGTAAGAGCTTAAGGAAAAAAATCATTTCTTCCTTCTTTTAGTTTTTTTACTTATGAGTATATTCTGCTTTGAATTTAAATATTACAGTGAGCAATCCTAATACTGATGCCAACAGAAAAACAAATAGAATCTTAACAGAGATGAATAGTATCTCGAATGCAGTATCTACTATTTTTCCCCCATGTTTTTGGATGTACTTCTGATCTGCTTTGCTTCGTGAAGGTATTCCATGATACAGTGTCTTAGAAAAAGTCATTACCTTTCTCTCTAGTTCAGTCTTAATACTACTTCATTCAGATACTGTGATGGTAATTCAGCTAGCTGGTGAAATTTCTTTCTTTTATGTTAAGAACGTGAACTGAGAATAATGTGGAACTTCTGCAGCAAACTGTAGTATATATGAAATTACAAAATAAAATTGGGCCAGAGGATGGTAGTTCTGTTCCCTTCTGTTTTGTGGTGTTTATTACGTTACTCAGTTTGGATCTTGAAGTGGGAAGACGGGGAAAAAATAGCGGAGTAAAAAATCCAGATCTTTTTTGTCCTATCTTAGAATTTTTGCATAAATACCCTTCCAGCTATCTCCTCTGACTTCTCATGAGGGTGTGCTTACTGACTCTTTTAATTGGTGGAATAAACTGCTGTAATGTATCTTTTCTGTTAATGTATGGTTGATGTAGAACTAGGGATAGCAAAAAAGGTAGGGTTGTGCAGCAATGAGCAGTGGGTTGCTGTAGCAGAACATGCTATGAATGAAAGCTCGTGTGCTATGCATATAGCTCTATGCATTCAGTCTATATGTGCTATATGCATGTGTTCTAGATATACTTGGTTTTTTATTTGTTTCTCATATACTTATACTGTATTATTCTTGTCTACGGGAATTCCTTATGAGGAAAGCGGAAGTCCCCAGGCTGTAAGAAGCAGTACTGTGTGCTTTCCTCCTGCAGCCTGCCTACATTGTTAGCCTGCCCGCTGTTTGTTTTTGGATTGGATTCTCTGGGTACTGGGAAGCCTTCAATTTTGAGGTCAAAGTGGATCAACTGCTGTGTAATTAGTAAATTCCATGTTATGTCATTCTATCTTATTGCATGGATTATACGCAGAGTCCTTCATTCAGTTCAGCTTCTTCAATCACAGACCTCTTAAGAAAAGATCTTCCCTTGGTGTTTGTGAGCTGATAAACTACCCCTTGGTAGTTCAGTCACTTCTAACCAGACAGTGGCTCCCACACAAAGTCTGAGTTGCTCTGTCCTTTCCTCTTTCTTTTTAGTGATCCACAGCTTGCTTACTCTTAGAGAACTGCATGATGTGAAGAGATATACCAGTTTGTACTTTGGAGAGAGAAGCTGCGGTTCACAGGAGGGTAGTCCTAACTGCAGAAAACGCAATGCATGCAGTTGCTCTGGCAGCTCAGTTTTTAGGGGCTATATCTGTACTGGTAAGTGGTGGGAACCAGTAAGGATGGATCTGGAATTGCTGGTTTCAGTACATAAATCAGTGGGTGTTGTATCAGGTTGTTCTTTTTCCCCTTGTTTGCAGCAAGGCGAATAACAGGAAAATTTGGTGCCTTTTTTGTTTGTCAGTTCAACTTTGCCTCTATAATGTGGCCTTTTCTTGTGTTCTCCATGTGTGGTTTTTCCCTTTAGACAGACTCTCCTGTTTGAGGATACTATTTGGGCAAATATTTCTGTTAATCACCTATTTAATTTCATTTTAACTTTTATAAATACTTTTCTGTGATCACTGTCTCCAATGGTGTTAGAGTTTCAAAAGTCAGAGGGAAAAAGCTATTTTCCTTCTAAAGCTGAAGAACCTAAAATGTGACTTTGAAACCAACATATAATCATTAGTTTCAAATTAGGAGCTGCATTACTCAATGCTCTGTAAGATTCCTGCGAGGACAGACGTGTGTGGCTAACAAGAAGATTAAAGGAGTTAAAGGGATCTTCTGTTCTAAGTTCAGAAAATGGATGTAGAAAATAACAGCCTTTAAAAGATGGAAGCTCAAATGTTCATTTAAATCAACAGAACTTGGAGAAATCCTGTCTTCCACAAGTAATGAGGAGAAGGGTCCTTTTAATGCTTAATCAAAAGGTTGTTGAGCTAGAAGGGAAACCACTGCAGCTGCGACCATTTGGAGATTTCTAAAGGATATCAGTGAAGGTCAGCACATAGCAGGTTTCCTCTGGTCTTGGCTAAAGATTTCTTTCACTAAGGGTTTTGGATTACTTTTTGTCTTGTTAAGAATATAAATAGTTTACATTGTTATTGTACCTCTAAAAAATATCAGAGTAGAAACAGCATTTCCTGAAACTTACTGAAACAGACAAAATGCTCTACATAGAAAAGAGTAACAACAAAAAAATCTATGAGCAAAATGTATCTGCGCACACAAGTGTTTCTTGGCCCAAATTCTGGGCTGACAGAAACTGAGAAACAAGGGAAGTACAAAAGAACTGAGCTTTTAAGCACTTTTAAGTGGATGATATAGGAGGCTTAACCATCTCTTTCCAGCATGAGAAGAGGTCAAATACTTGGGGTAGGTTACTTCTACTGACTCATTCTGGTTAACCTCATTGTAGTCCGTACGGTGGGGAAAGGTCCATGGTAGATAATACATACAATCTGGTTTTAGAGAGCATTGCAATTACTCCTCTATTAAAAAAAAAAAAAATAAGAGAAACATATTGAAAAGCAGTTTGGCTTGCTTTCATGTCTGTATTGATATTGTAAGATTATATGTATATTGAAATGTATATACAATTAAAACAAACAAGGCTCAGACTGAAATTGCAGTGCAGAAGCAGAGAAGTGTCACCAAGTATACAAGGATTATAGATGTGTGCTGGGTATGCATGTGTAATTTTAGGATGCATGCCATGTGAAGCTCTGCTCACCTGAATGACTGCATTACAGATGATGCCTGTTAAAGGCTTTCATTAAAGTTGAATTTTCCCATTCTCTTCTGGAGTGTTTCTTTCAGTTGCTGGTATTGAACAAGGTCCATTTGCTGCAATGTGTAGCAATTTGTATTCTTCAGAGTGTCTGATAAAGTGTTCCTTCAGCATGAAAGCAGAAAAAACACCTTTCAGAGCTGCAGAGTGATATTGGAGTTTCTATAATTCAATCAAGGAGATCCAATTTTTTATTTCTGTGAAAGCCGAGGACTTTTTCCAAGAACTGAGTTGCTCTGCCTAGGGAAGTTGAGGAGTTACTTGCACCCCACGATTTAGGAGAAAAAGGACAACAGCATTTCTGTTACTGTATTACTACTATGCTAGTAGTTGTTGCTATTGCCTATGTTTAAGCAGCTTATTGGTTAATAAGGGCTGATTTTGGCAGGTTCTGTCAGTATTATTTCCTTTATTTGTGTCGAGAAGCAAGCAGATATCTCAAAAAGCTTACCCTAAATTTTGTCTGCTGTTTTATGCTCATTTGCAGTCTGGTCTTGCTAGCTGGTGAATTGGTGACAACTAAGCAGCAATCAATTTGCTGTCCTTTAAGTCTCTTTGTTGCTGAAGCAGTACAGCAGAATTTGGTCTTGAGATTTTGTATATATGTATGTATACACGTCTGTAAATGCACATGCAAGACTAGGTTGATAGATAAGTGATTGCAAACTCAATGTTAATTTATTTTGTGATCTACACAGAGTCAATGACACTGGGGCCAAAGGTAGGATTCTAGGTAAAGTAATTGATGTGTCATTACTAGGGTGGATTACCAATGCTCTCTTTGCGTTTTAAATGAGAAGGATGGGTGGAAGTAAAGTTGGAGATAGGTTTCATGTTAATTTCAGTATATGCTGTGGTAGAGATGGTACAAAGACTTCATATTCAGTGACAGATGATTGTAGTTAGTGTTATTGAAAACACGAAGGAATGAAATCTGGAATTCTGCTGTGCAAATATGCAGGAAATTACAGTTTGTGTTGAATGTTTATTGCAATTAGTCTACTGAAAATTTGGCACCTGTCATTCCTAAGAAATATATAAAGTTCTTTCAACATAAGAGGCCCTGATCCCCTCAGTGTACTGAAATACAATAGAAAACTTGCTTGTTACTTGTGAGAATTTTTTGTTCGACATCCTTTGGAAATGAGGCATCTTGGCTCTCCCAGGTAAGAGAGAGAGCTGAGTGGAATATTAATTGTGAAGATTTCTGTATTTTCCTCACTGTTTATTTATCTGTCTTCTGTAGGTGAGCGTTACTGTATTCTTTGGGGAAGCAGCATATTTTTTAGGCTTGAGAAGACTGACATTAGGCTTATACTTATTCACTTGAATCATATTAGTTTTAATTTGTTTTTGTATTTACCTGCTTCCTCTGATTTGTTACTGGTTTAAGTGCAGGCTGGAATGATGTTTTAAGGAGGATATATTGTGTTTGGGATTGGAAGAAGTACTTTCCACAGGAAAGTCTGCTTTTCTTAACCTCCCTGTAAAAGCCCTAAGAACTTTCCTCAGCCATCTCTGCAGGTTTTCCTGTAAGCCGGAAGACTTTTGCCTTTCTGTTGCTTCATCAGTTCTGCTCAACATGAGGCTTCCTGGAGCTATCCCTCTCTTTTCTGTAGCAGTCTGTCATCTCTATGTGAAACAAGACAAGCAGCAGCTTACCCAGACAAAACAGGCCTTCCTCTGTCTCAGCTTGGTAACAACAGAAGCAGAATCTTTACAATGATACTTTTCATATCTGAAATCAAAGGCAGACTGGCATCCAGGTGTACAGTGGGGACTTCTGGTGTTGGCTATGTTATGACAGTTGAAGTGATTAAAAATAAACATAAAAAGCATATACATTTCCATTTTAATATTCTGAGGATGAATGGTCACTTAGGATGAGTCCATCCCTATGAAATAGGGATGCATTTGTACTGCTTTAGTACTTTACTTTAAAACAAAACAAACAAACAAAAAAACCTAGAGAGACTTCAGGACAGACTGTGAATTTTTAGTTTCAATTATCATGGTTGGCTAAGGAACTCAAAGCCAGTCTTCATAGAAAACTTGACCTAGTAGTCTTGATGTAGGGAGTAGGCTGAAATTGTAAAGCAGGGCCAGTAATATCCTGCTTTTACAGCAGGTGTTCCTTTTCTTTTTAATTACATGGCTTCCTGTGTTACTAATGCTGTATTATTGACAGATGAGTAGTGTCAGCTATGATAAAGTTAATCAGACTGCTGTTAAAAAATACCTGTAAATGATGGTGATTTTAAAGAGTATCTTTAGCCTTAATCGTTTAGACCTAAAAACCACTTGGAGAAAGAGGAGATTGCATCTGGATATTTTTTTTTTAGCTAGGCACAAAAGGCTTTTTGGTTATCCTGTGCATCTAAACCCTGAATAACAGGAATGTTATGCACATCTGTAAAGACCTAAAAAGAGCTCTGGAGTCAGGTTTATCAAGAGGAGATTTATTAACTGTGTAAGCACAAAGCTTATCCAGATTGTTGCAGATTTAGGGAAAGCTGTGTTTACTGTGGAAGATTTAGAGGCTTAGTACAAATATTAGCGTAAGTATTATTAAGCTAATAATATGACATTTGTGCTTACATTTTGTGTGAAAGGTGGATGGGTTTTAAGGAAAATAAACAAGAAAGCTCTTTGCTCCTGCTACTGTTTGCCCTCTCCTATTAGTTGTCTTATTCATAATTCACAAAATATTGAAGCTAGTTTAGATAAACGTAATAGTTTCTCTTTGAAGCTGATGATTAATGCTGGGTTTGAAGTGGTGACAGCAGGGAGAGGAATTCAAAGCTGTGGTTTTGTAAATCAAACTGCTCAAGGTATTGAAGGGTAGCTGCACCAGAGATGCTCCCCTCAGGACCAGTCACCTCTAAAAACATGCCCTTTGGAAAGTAAGTACTGTTGAAAGCGCCAAATAATTAACTAAAAAGGTAATTAGTTTAGAAGGAGTTGATAATAATTTAATGAAAAGCATAAATTTATTTCAAGTCTGCAGAGAAGAAGAAAAATAGTTATGAACAGAATCAGACCTGTGATGTTCTGTGTGTGAATGAGCAGAAACTGCTGCCTCTGAGTTAGTGCAAATAGTTACCTGTTGCAAGCTGATAAAATGCCATGTGCACCTCTGCTCAGGGATTAGTTAGAAGCTGTAAACAGGACTTTTCCTGGTCCTCTGTATCAATAATTGCTTGATATTGATGTTGTTAGTAGCAATATTGAGATAATTAAATTCAGACAGTTGCAGTGTAAAATTTAAAATTGTTTCAGCAGTTTCTTAGAAAACTATACTCCTTTGTTATTCTGGGGTTTGTAACGTACAGTAGTTTTGTTGCCGTGTGGTTATACATTAGGATGAGGTGTTTTATGACAGTTCAGCTCTTAGCTAAAGTATAATTCTTCCTGTACTTTGGGAAAGAGGTCGCATTCAGAAGTCCTTTCTGAATTGACATGTAACATTACAAATGCTTGAGCCTCTCAGACACATTCTGTGTGGCTGTTGTTGAGTCATGGCAAATGTAATGTTGATTTCGTTGGGCTTTTTCATTGTTAATTTCTACTCTAGAAAAGCTTTATTTAAGTAATCCACTCTTCTCATTAGCTTATTGATAGTCAGAATATGTAAAGTCTTAATAAACCTTCAAAAGTTTTGCTTTTAAATTATCTTTTGTGCCCTGTGGATATACAAGGAAGAATTGTCAGTTAAATTGCTTACTTGCAAAGCCAATTTGGGATAACAAGATCTAAACATGAAGTTTACACTCTAAGGGAGAAGGTGTGAACACTGTAGGATTTTTCTTTAAAAAAAAAAAAAGCATTTATTTCAGGGTAATGTGGCTGAGCTCAGGAACACGCTCAACTACCTTAGCCTGC
The DNA here is from genome assembly GCF_002078875.1 of Numida meleagris. Lineage (NCBI taxonomy): Eukaryota > Metazoa > Chordata > Aves > Galliformes > Numididae > Numida > Numida meleagris. The sequence continues at coordinate 37,270,600 of NC_034413.1, read as the reverse complement.
TGCACTGAACTCAGGGAGGTTTCCAGAACTTGAAATGTTATGGTGACCATTGTACAGGTGGAATAACTGGAGCTCCCAGAGTATGAGTAATGGTCACACTGTGGAAGCCATGTCCCCCAGTACTGACTCTGTACACCTTTCATGAAAGACACAAGGGGTTATGGGGAAAATGGTCAGCTCTTACTGTGAAACCTGTTTAAGCTTTGCTTTCCTAGAACTACCGGTATTATAGTTCATTACAACACTGTTATAAGACTGAACTACAGAGAAACTATCAGCTCATTTTGTGCACTAAGGAAGAGCAGGTTCAGCTGCTGGCAGCCTATGCACCTCTGTCTCCAGTGGCTCATGCACTGTGAGATGTAGGTGTGGAGCTCAAGGTGCTTTTTGCTCTTGTGATACTTGTGTGTCATGCTGCTTGTGCATAGCATAATGCTTGCATTGTTTGAGTTTTTTAATTTTATTTTATCAAAACCCCAACTGTCATCTACTTTAACTGTTATTAACTAGCAGTTAATTGCATCTAACAAGATGTTTAGAAGTCATAAGGGAGGAAAAACAAGATTCTAATTTTAACATGATTGACTGCAACACATTCACTAAAACTTCTTCCTTTCCATCTTGTCTTTAATGTGTATTAGACTAGGATTTAAGTACAGATAGTCACTAGTGTAACATTTAGCTGCCTTGTCTTTTCCCCTTTCCTTGATGTATATTGAGCTGCATCACGTAATCTAGCATTTCTCTAGGTAATCACATAATCTTACTGAGCCTGTCCCTTTTCATTTATGTGTTATTGTTGTTTTGACTGAGATTTCCTGTGGGTTATTATCCGTAGGATATAACTAATCAATTTAAGATATCTATATTGTTCTACATATGTCTCTTAGCTGCCTGCGTCGTGGAAATGCAGTACCTTGGAACTGGGTTCAGACACATTTTTCTCTTGTCATCCACACTGCCAGAACATAAGGAATATTTCAAGTGTTTTAGGGTAATTGGGGTTAGAAATTACAGTATGTGGCTTTGGTCTTACCAGTTCAAGGTTTCTCCTTGTTGTACAGGCATTTTGAAGTGCATTGTTTATTTTAGTTTTCACAGATGCAGATAAAGAACTTGTAACCATCAGAAAGTAATCATTTCTTATATTAAAGATAAACTTGTTTGGCCCTCTTTTTTTACTGGTGAATTACTCTTCCAAATATATTTCCAACTTTGGTATTTCTTGTTCCTTTATGCTGATAGCACTCTTTTACCCATTTAAAAAGGCTTGCTGATGTTTGCAGCATTTAGGAGTCTTCAGTAGTCAAATTTGTACAAATTAAAAACACTTCCTTCATTGCTTCCCTTCATCTCATTCATGCTTAGCCCATTTGTTGTCTGGAGAAAACCTTGTTGACAGAATTGCCCTTTTCTCCTGCTCTTTAGGGGTGTGTTACTCATTCTTCAGTTGATGTCAGCCTTTCATCTATCAGCACTTTAGTTTTCTGCTCTTGTTTTTACTTATCTGTAGAGATGGAACTCTGATGTTTTCATTTCGTTGATCTGCGCCTTTGACAACCTCTCTTTTCCTCTGTAAAAACCTTACTACAGCATCATATCTATTCCTGGCTTTCAATGTGATGGGATTATCCATGTGAGCAGGAAGATTTGTGCTAATAAATATTTGTAAGGACAAAATCATCATCTGTACTGATAAGATTCTTAAAGGATTAGGTTTTAAGTCAACATTTAAAATAGTCAGAACTCTCCAGTCCCCAACCAGATGTGGCTGGAGTGAAGTTCTGATGGCAGTGAAGACAGCGGGAGGTGTTCGGTTGTCCGCTGGGCCAGAGTTTCACACCCAGTGTTCCTCTCCAGTGATTTCCTGAGACCCGCAGATTTCTGTCCAAAGATATTGCTTAGATTTAGCCAGGCCTCAGCTATGGTGTTGTAGGACTGATGGCTGAAAGCAAAGGAATATTATCTTTGTTAACAAATAATTGTTTTGTATTATCGTGGCAGGTATATTTCCATATTGCATGCATTCTTTCTTTCTGGGAGTTTGTACTTTATAATTGTATCTTGTGTGTTTATCTCCGTTATGGTGGTATGTGATGACCTTTTAGCAGTTTTTACTTGCAGATTTTTACTTGCAGTTTTGATACACCTCAGGAAGCCTCAAGAACTCAGCTGATCTCTAATATTAATAAAACAGAGTTTAGCATTTATAATCTCTAATTTTATTTCAAGAATCTGGTGTAATATATGTTAAAATTTGTAGATGAGGAACTTCAGAGTATGTGATTTACATTCAGCAGTACAAAAGCATAGTTTCTTACATAAGTTGCACAATCCAGCACCTTGTTTTAGATTTGAAAATAAAAACAGCATGTTAGTTATTGGATGTTCTGAAAGACAAAAAAAAAAAGCCATAGAATAATGGCAAGGGACTGGAGCGTAAATAAGCCGGTTGTTTCTCTTCCCGAATTGACGTGCTTTCTTCAAAATGTGGTTTGCTGACTTTTTTTCAATAGTTTCATCGCCTTTTGTAAACTATGTTCATTCATTCTGTCTTAAAATACCTTCTTTTATGGATTCCCTTTATGGACCATACGGGAAGGAAGTACAAATTAAAATAGCTTTGTCTTCTGCATCAGGAAAAATGATTTTCTGTTACAACCTATTTAATTGTGGCTCTTTTCTCTGATATTGAAACAGACTGCTTATTGTTCCAGTCCAGTGTCTTTGAACTCTATAATGCATTTTTGCCTTCCTTAAATTTGCTATTGAAATGTGGGTGCTTTGAGGGGAAACCAGAATATCGGAACTGAAATTGGTAGGAAAATAAATCTCAAGACAATTTCTTATTTTGTTTCTTGTATGAAGTGTATACAGGACTAATCCTATGGGACAACAATAAAAGCTGATCAGTCGACTAAAAGACACACACAGCCCCTACACACCCTTGAGAAGTTTTGTCTAATATGTCACTGGACAGCGTGACAATCTCCCTCCATGCAGGGTGGGGCACCAGTAAAGATCTGCTGTACAGGATGTGGGAGGAGGGGGAAGGACATATTTTGTTCACTTCCTTCTGTGTGAAGACAAACCGTCAAGCAGCAACAAGAAAAGACAAAGTTTGTCTTAAAGTAACAAGCTGGTTTCTGAGATTAAAAAATGTCATTTTAACACACGGAATAAGCTGTAGTGCCCTGTTCACAAAATAAACTGATGTGATCACATGCAGAATGTCAGATTAGAATGAGAAGCTGTGATTTACATTTCTCCTGTCCTATATATTGCAGTAAGTCAGCGTGAGGAAATGTTCTGAATTGTCTCGTAAGGGAAACTATATCTTGTGAGAAAGTTATTAAAACTTTTGTGTTTCTGGAAGGTAGCAATTCTTGGGTTGATGGAGCTTCCTTTTATCTCCTACGTACTTATCTGACATAATATTTTGAAATTCAGTGAATTCCCTTTTGGTTTTCCATAAAATGGGAATTGCCTCTGAGAATTCTTATTTTAATCAGTGTAAAAATTCTTTACTCTGTTAGTACTATTTTTAAAAATAAAACATTCACCTCATTTGATTATTTCCTAAATGTTAGTCAAGCTGCATGCTGTCTTTTGTATGCAAAGAGAGGGGAACTGCCAGAAGAAAGGTGAGGATTAAGACAGATCATAGGACTTCAATGGATCTAATTACACTGCAAATAGAATGTCCTATTCATGGCATCCTGCAGCCCTTCTCCTTGGATGTGCATCCAGACTGATCACCAATCCTGCCTGCATGTCAGAATAAGACCTTTGCCATCTCTATTCATGTGGTTGTTTCCTTTTAGCTTCAAGAGGCATGGATGACCAGGGACGCATCTGCCTGCTGTGTCAATCTTTAGCACTTCTAGTACTTCACATTTCAGATATGTCTTGTCTTCCTGGAATCATAGATTCATTTAAGTTGAAACAAGTTCTTGGAGGTTGTGTGGTCAAGTGCAGCATTCAGAGGATGTCTACCTAGATGGGTCTGGTCAGGGACTTAATCCAGACAAATCTGTGAGTGCAGAGGTTTTTGCAGCCTCTTTGGTCTGCTCTTCACTCTTTAATTCCCATCATGGTGAAACTTTTTCGCTAAAATCTAGTCTGAATTTCTTTTCTGCAATTTTGTGTGTGTTGTATCTCATCCTGTTGCTGTGCACACTTGAAATATTTGAGTCCAGCTTCTCCATGTTCAGGCCATGTGAAGTGCAGCTAGAATCTCTGCCCTTGATCCGTTGCAGGGATCTTCTCATAAACCTAACAATGATGCATGTGCTGATAAAGCTTCATTTGCAGTTTTGCACTCGAAAAACAAATTGGGTGAATCAATTCAAATATATCGGTTTCTGGCTGTGTCATTTGTGCTCAAGAAATGGAAATAAGGAGGCTTAAAATTTCAGAGCCAAAAAGCACTCAAAATACATTTGAAGATAGCTAAAATTAAATAGTAAAATGGATATCTACTAGAAATGATTCTCATTGTAGGTGGAGATGTCAAAATAGAAAAAGTAAAAAATACGTAACAGTACTATTGCAACATATAAGTCATCTGGAAATGTGATGTGTTGACTCACTGAGTTTATCCCAGGGTTTGGAAGAATGGAACTGTGTGCTGTCTTGCTGTAACATGAAATCATGTACTGTTGAGCTTGTAAAATAGCGAGTACTGCCTGAGCTTCCTGATTTACTGCTAGTGATATGCTCTGCCTATTGTGCTACAGACGAACCACCCCAAATCTTATTTCTCATGTCTTCCCAATCTTATTTCTGTACTTGTTCCCATTTGTTCTTCTCTGCTGAGCCTTGCATCCTCCGTTTGGTTCTGCTGTAACACTGCCAGACACCGTCGGAAGCGTTTGTTACTCGAACAATTCTTCTCTGATAAAGGCAGGACAGAGTGTTTCATCATGCCTGCTAGACCATTCAGTTAGCTTCAGAAATGGGGGTTAGGGTTGTCTTCAATCTATCCAACCCAGTACAGTGCTCACGGTGGGATATATTGTCCTTTGTTTCATTCTACTCAGATATTTAAAGTTATTTATGTTTGCACATATGTAAGAAAAACTGTTGAGAAATTCCATTAGCATCTTCTGAAATGTAGTTCATTCCCTGTTAACCTAGGGGAAGAAATAAATGGAAATATATTAAATTAAGCTTGGAAATAAGTTTTCTGGAAATTTAGAAGTTGAGTTATTTATAAATTTATTGAATGTTTAGAACACCAGCCCAGAGCTCTGTGCACTGTGGAGTAGCTAGAAAACACCAATTTCTTTGTTAAATATTCAATGTCCAACTCATAATTGAATTGTTTTTACAAGTTTACAGCTTAACAGGAAATTGATAATACTGATTGTGTATTCACTCCTGCCATAGATCCTTGCATGAATCCTGATGCTAGAAACCCCTGAGCACTGCTCAGAAGAATCTGACTCTAATTTGTGTGAAATATGAGGTTGCTCTCTTCATACCTCGCCAAGATACCAGATTTAGTGTGACATACCAGTTTCCTTGCCCTGCAGATTTCTGCTGCCACTGTGCTGAATGGTCACAAAGCCCTCTGCATCCTGTGAGAGTTGGACAGTCATCTTCCCCATCTTCACCCTGGGGCATGTTACATGCAGTCTTACTCCTTCCTTCAAGTAGGATGAGTTTCTGTGTCTGGATCTCAGTGGGAACTTGTCAAGTACTGTCAGCAGTTGTGTATCAAGTGTCTCTAAGAGAAGATGAAAACGCACCAAACAGACCTCTAAAAGGCTGGAAACTACCAGGATATATATGCACTTCCTGAAAACCACGTTCCTTGCAGAATCCCAAGTGTTATGTTTCTTCCTCTTTCTTTCTGACACAAACGCTTCAAATTTAAGAGTAGTCTTTTCTTTAGAATGATGTGACTAATGACCTAAGCTATAAATTATATTGTAAAGGTCATCTTTTGTATTCCAGAACGATGTGTGAAGAATAGAGCTAATGCAAAAGGGGAACTGGTCTTTAGGGTTCCATAATTTGCTGGTGTTGGAGGACTAAACTGAACTACATTGCTGCACTTTAAGGAGTGGTTTCCTTGAATTCATACGAAGCTGCTAGAGAACAAAGCATTTCTCTTGTGTATGTGTGTGTACATATAAGTAACACAGTCTTTTATCAGAATAATTAGCTGTAAAGGCTGTGTCAGAGTACAGGAAGGGAACCTACAGTGTCTTCCTCTGAGGTAGTCTGCCTCTGCAATCATTTATTGCGTTGCTGTGAAACATGATTCCCTCTTGCCAATTTTTTCCTGTTAGGCCCAGCTCTTCCTTGATTCTGCCTTGTAACAAAAGGTGTCACAGTTTTGTTTATTTGAAAAAAATGCCCTTTTCATGTTTCTTATCTTACAGAGACTTTCTGCTCAAGTATCTGTCACAGTGTGTCCTTTATGCATTGATTGCAGATAGGTTTTGTTCTGTGCTTGAACTGTACTTTGTCTTCTCCCCTATCACTACATGCATGTTGCAGCTGCACCTTCTGCATCGGAGTTATTGGGAAAAAGGTGTTTCACAGCTTGGGCTGTCATCCATTGGGGTCTGGTTTAAAAAAAAAAATTGCCTAAAGGTGTATCTCACGTTTCTTCTGTGCTTAACATTTAGAACATTGGAAAAATGTGGAAAATATGATCTATGAAGTACAATGGCAGATGGAAGTGGCAGCATTTGTTTCTTCAGATAGAGCTCATTACGCTGAACCTTGTTATGTAAAGCAACCAGCCCCCTCAATCGTTTGACAGTTAGAATGCAGACAGCAACAGAGATCTCACTTGCAAAAAATTGGGCTAGTAATTCTTTTGCTGTCTCTTGATACCAATCCAAGGTAAAAACCCTAAGTATTTTATTTATTTGCATATCTGAGGAGGAAACGCAATGAGTTTGAAAGTTGGTTTGTATTAGATATCTGTCTTGCTCTTTCTGTGGAAGCATGAACTAGAGTCCTTCAGGGAGTAAAAGAAAATGAAATCAGTCGAAAACAGTTACTGAACTATAGGTATTTCAACAGGAATTCAAAGAGCTGAATGCATTTGGATCTGAATAGCAGTGCTGCATCTCTGATTAGCTCCTTTCTCACCTCTCTACTCTCCCAGGCTACCAACTGTGGTTGGTGAGCAATGTGTGTTGCGTGCTCATCTGCTCTCTGACTGCTTCTGAAAGGTGTGGGAGTAGTTCTTAGTTCTGTGAGTAAATTCTGCCATCTGGTGATTGCTGATGTGGTGATTGTTGAGCCTGGGGTTATTGCTTTGAAGGAGTTGGGCCCTTGGAAAGGGCTATGGTCTTGTTCTCCTTTTTCCGCTGATGGGCCCTTTGCTTCATGTTATATTGCATTTAATGATTTTATTTTGGACTTGCTTTAGTCAGCAGAGCCACCTCATACTGCAGCCTCAACACCTGTGAGAACAGGGGCCTCAGGGTGAGCCAGCTCGTCTGTTACAACTGGTTCTTTGTTCCTGGTATTTATTTACTTTATTTTTCTTTATGCAAATGCATATGTATTACTTTGTGTACTGCAGCAGAGTAGCTCACAGCCTTGTAGTCGTCTTATAGGCAAAACTTGCTGCATCTGCCTCTTCCTTTCCATCTCCTGTTCCTCTTTGATTAGCAGAAGCTATGACAGGCAGAGGTGAGCACAGAGAAAGCATGGTACTGGCTGACTTCTGTACTGCCCGGGGTGTGCTCAGTGTGCTCATTTATGGTCTTTCTTTTTTTCGGAAAGACACAAGGAGGAGGAAGCTCAGGAAAGTTGAAATGTCATTTGTCTAACCTCAGGGCAACTCCTTCATCTTGCAGGCAGGGAAACAGATGTTTAATTAAGTGTCAAGGACAGCTGAACCGAGTGGCAAAACCGATCTTGTCTTTTGGTGGGTTGCCCACATCCATAGGCTGTTATTCCCACATATGACCTACTGCTGTCCTTGGCCTCAGCTCCAGGCTCCACCATGGCAGGCAGGGGGCGAGGGGTGGGGTTCCAGGCAGGGTGCGGAGATGCTCGTGTACCTGTGCACTTGGTGCCACGGGTGTTTTAGTAGCTGCTTTGGATGAATGTTTCTTGAGGGGTTGTCATTTCCATGGTGTAAATTTTTTTTTTTTTTTGTGAAGGATATTTGGTTAAACCATATTAAAAGATTAGTTTGTCAAATCAACAGAAACAATTCTACCTTGCTTTCCTCAATGGTCTGTTTATCCCATGGCCTTTCCCTAGTGAGCCAAAGCTTTCTGGTTTTTTTTCGGTTCAAAAAAAAAAGTGCTCCTGTACAGCTGAGTGGATGGCATGGGAGATCTTCAACTGTTGCTGATGTCCATTCTCTTTAGTAAGAGCTAGCTTTGGGTGCTAGGGTGATTAAAGTTTGAATGAACATAGAGCGAGTGTGTTCTTTTTCAAAAAACACTATCTTTGTTTTAATCCATGCTAGTGCTTAGTAGACAGTATTCTTTAAAGCCCTTCTGATTTAAAGAACGGAAAACAATATGGTTTCCTTACTTAATGCCCAGTGTACTGCTACTCCTCAGTGGATAGTTGCCAGGAAGGATGCAGGTAGAAAAGATAAGGAAAGAAGCTGCTGGTACGTCCTTAAAGTCAAATGTAGTCATAAAATTTAGCAAGATCTAATAACCTTAGCAAAAAAAAAAAAAAAAAAAAGAGAAAAATACTTGAGAGTTAGAATACTATTTTGAAAGAAATCTCTTTGAAAAATAGCGGGGGGGAGTAACCGATCATCATGTCCCCACGTTGTTTGGAACACGGGCTGCGTGATAAGCAGCCACAAAGCCATGCACCAGTGAACTCTATGGCTTGAACACACTGTGACCAAGTGAGATGTGTGGCACTGTCCTTATGAGCTGTCTGTTTAAAAAGTCACAAATTAAATTTTTGATTTGCTGCTAATGCATGCAGAAAGAGTAAAACAGATCTTCATCCAAACAAAAGTAAGAAGATGACATTTAAAATGGGAAGTCCCTAAGGGAAAAAGCTATCTGTGCTGTGCTGTTTAGAGGGATGCGTCTCAGCAGGGTTTCCAGTTTTCAGTATTATAACAACTCTCTTGAGGTTCTCAGGGTTTCTAAACTAGGTCACTGCGTAGACTGGGGGGAAGGAGGGGAAAAAGGCAGGATGGTATTGCTGTCTGTGGCTGAGAATCCTGGTGAAAAATGTATGTATGAAAAGTGTGCATGAATTACATATATGCATAGTGGGTATGAAGAAAGATTTTAATTCTCAGGTGGTTTGGCAAGGATGAGAGATACTGGCCTTAAGTTGCTCCAGGGAGGATTTAGGCTGAATATTAGGAAATACCTCTTCTCTGAAAGTGTGATAGTGCACTGACACAGGCTGCCTGAGGAACGATGGGGTCCCTGTCCCTGGAGGTGTTGAAGAACCGTGGAGATGTGGCACTGAGGGATGTGGTCAGTGGGCATGGTGGGATGGGCTGGTGATTGGACTGGATGATTTCAGAGGTCTTTGCCACCTTTAATGCTTCTATGATCTGGAAAACAGCAAGGCAACTTCCCTCACAGTCGGTGTAAAGTGAAACAATTAGGTGTATGGAGAGGTGTGCAGCAGCAGAACAAAGAGTAAAATGGGGTGCGTTACGGTTTTTGAAATATCAGCTGATAGTTGTCCAAGCAGAGCAAGAAGGCTGTCTGCTGGGGAGCAGGGAGAAGCTGTGCAACAGCTGTAGACACCAACAAAATAATTTCTGCATTTCTTCTCTTCTGGGTTCAGAGAGGCTTATGTTGATGGTGGGCATGCATTTGAAGGGAAGGCCTTCACTAAGTTTTGAGGGTAGTGTAATTTTATGAGTTTGAATAAGAAGAGAGAAGGGAAGCAGATAGTACCTGCCGCTATGCAAACAAGAATTTGCTTTGCTTTGGTGCAGCTGCAGTGGCATCTGGGGAGAAGCCCTCAGTCCCACGCAGTGGCTTCTGAAGAATTCCCGAAGTCATTTTGGTTGTATGATATTCCCACAGGAAGCTATCACAGAGCCCTCATAAAAATTGTTACATATGCTTCTAAAGCTTGTCTCTCTTCCTTGGGAAAGAGAATACTGAGCTGTGAGTAACAAGACATAGGAACAGGAAAAAGAGAGCTTTCCCATTGCGGTGCAGCAAAGAGGATGGCAGCTTGCAGCGTGCCATGCAGGCAGGTAGAGAAGGTCTGCAGCTCAAAGCTGCCACTGGAGAACTTGCAGGGAGTGGGGGCTGCAGGAATGGCAGTCATTACTAAGGATGTCGCCTCAGCTGCTGCTGCAATTTGTGTACTTCTGGTGGTTTTCTGCATTTCTTTTGCTTGTGGTTGGTTAATTAATAGTTTGCATTAGTTATGGTGAGGGAGTTTATGGAGGAGTGAATTAGTGCTTCATTTACATCAAAGAAAACATGATTGATGTGCTAATTACATGGATACTTGTTCTCAGTATTCTATGTAAGTATATCCAAATATGAAGGCTAGCTGCAATAGCAAGCTCTGGTAATGTGTCTACAACAGCGGGGCGAGGCATTATTTCTCAGGTTCATAAAATGAATTTTTCACGGTATACAGCTCAGGCAAGAACTGGAACCTTTGGGTTGGATATGAGGGAGCTGGGAATAGAGGGCTGTAAGCGTGCAGTGCTGTGTTGATACCTCTGCACAGGTGATAGAAGGGCACAGGGCAGTAGTTAAGTTTAAGGATGTAATTAATCCTTCTGACACCAAAATAAATTGCTGTAGTTTGTTGTTAACTCTGCTTTGTGGAGTTAATTTTGTACATAAAGTTGTGTGTGCAACTTAAATGTTTGGCTTCACTAGCATCACAACTTACAGCATTAATACAGGATCAAATGGTATTTTAAAATACTGGTGATGCTCCACTTTTCCTCTTCCTCATCAATAAGCCTTGTTCTTCCAGATTTACTCATTTCTGAACCCTTGAATTTGTGTGGAGAGCCCAAATTCCTCTCTTCATCTTGTGTGTGTGGGAATAGGTTTTAAACAGAGCATTATAAAGCTGTGCTTTTATATGCCCATGTAAACCCAAACATCTGATTTATTTCTTATTTTTAAGGGAGATTTTAGGTGTGGTTTAACAGGCTGTAGTATTTTGCCACAACTGCCTTTGGTGTTCTCTTACTTGTAAAGCCTTAACAGTTGGAGTTTGTTTACTTGTACAGGTTTGCAAAGGTAAAATAAACTAGACCAGATACTTTAGAAGCTTTAAAAACAGTTTAAAGTAGATGTTTCTATAAATCCTGATTTTATTAATGTAAGTGCAGTTACTTTGTGGAATTAGGATGTGGGGCATTGTTTCTTGCTGCCCTGCTGCTGGTTGCATGCAGCTAATCAGTGGCATTTACAGAAGGAGAATCAGGCATGTGAAGGAGCCGTTTGCACAGTGCTACCTGCTCAAGTACTAAGCCCAGATTCTCATGAACTTTAATAGCACTTTTTTCTTCTAAGCAATTGTCTGTGTGAGTCTCATTGAATGAGCAAAGCATTTCTGTTGATGACATTAGCTTTGGGGGTCTGGCAGCAGGGATTTAAGCATGAACACTGCAGAGCTATCTGTTACATGCAAAGTAGCACCATATGATGGTATGTAAACAGCTCAGCGTTTGCAAGGAACCTGGCAGAAGAATGTCCCAAGCCAAGCAGGATGACACGGTCCTGTCACTCTCTTTGGAAGCCTGCCTCTTTCTGACTGCATGCGTGCTGAGGTGAGACTGATGGAGAAAAATGGGAACTGCCCTGGGAGCAACCACATCTCAGGATAGATGCGTATGGAAGCCCATGATACAAGGCAGATGTCCTGTTGCTCTGTAGGTATAGCTCTGTACCTACTCCGTTTTCAAAGCACAGGAGGAATTTTGCAGCTCTGTGTCTGGACTTGCTGTGTTCCTTCGGATGATTTTGGTGTGGGCCGGGGAAAAAGCAGCTCAGCATCTCTGGCGTTACAAACTTCCTCAGTACATAAACTGCTGCGCTGTGCACAGTGCCAAAATGAAAAGCCACACGGGAGGGAGCGCTGTGCCTGTCACCTTTACTTGATGTGCTGAACTTGAGTGTTGCCGCAGCTTGCTTGCTGACTGACACTCCACTTCTGTCTCTTTGTAGCTATTGTAAGGGATTTTTGTCTGTACAGGTGCCAGTTCAAGATAAAGAGTTCAAGCTTTTCGTGTTCAGATTGCTTCCCTTTGTACTCCACATGGTAGGGGAAATCATGAGGCTGCTCTTAGATGACCACAGCTTTATATGTAGTGGTTTCAGTAATTTCATAAGCTACTTTTACTTTTGATGCTTTTGCCCAGTGAGTATTATTTAAAAAAAAAAAAAGGAAAAAAGCATGACAACCTTCCAAAAAACTTAAGGAATTTTTCATTAGAAAATGAAACAATATTAAAATCAAAGTGGACTTGAAGATTTCTGCTCAATTAGAGCGATTAACGGTAACATAGTTTGTGTAAATGCTGAGTAACTGACGATTTAAATTCTTGTTTATGTGTAACGTTAGAGCAGAACTTTTTGTAACCTTTAAGTAATCTACAATACAGTGCTTATACAAGAGGCATTATTTAGTGCTTTCAGAATCACAATATGTTGCTACTGCATATAAAACTAAACTTAATCCAAGATGCGCCTCATTAGTTTTCTCACTATGTGGAGTATAAAGTTTGCTAGTATTGGTCTTTAAACAGTATTTTGCTCCTCTACAATTACCATACTGATGATTTTTCTTTTCCCTGTGACAAATAGACTGTGGAGTTGTGTTGTTTCTGTCTGCTTCCTAGTAGTTCTTAAATAACACTGAGCTTGCAGTAGGCTTGGGGGTGTGCGTGCGCATCAGTCTGCAATATGTGTTGATCAAAAGTAAAGGATAGCGTATGGATATTAAGATTTATATGCATGATAGGGCTAGATTCATGTTGTACTTGGTCAGCTGGTTAGGAATTCTGTAAAGCTGGTAAAGAGCTTCATTTAGCTTGCTCGTTTTGATTCAGTACAAAAATGATTAGTTTCAGTCTACAAGATTTTCATATTTTCAGTTCAGAGGAACTGGAGTCTGTCCTTCCGAAAACTTGTGTGTTCGTTCTGGAAATGTTATGTAGATGTCACTCATAGGTACTGCTGGAGAATATAGTCTCATCAATGATTGAGCAGGCAATCAATGATATCTTAATATTTCACTTAGACTCTCTAGAGAAGCTGTTGGCAACATTTCTCATGTAGCATGCCAGATTTGTTCACTAAATATCCAGTATCTTGGTAAAATATGCAGCAATGCAGATGTACCTTACTGCTGAAAGGAACCTGTTCTTTGAGGTTGAGCTTCTTACCTTTGCTTTATCAGCAGTAAGTCTTGCTACTATGTACATGAGACTTTTCTAAATGATGCACAAGATGCAGTGTCCTATTTATTCCAGATTCTTCTAAGGCATGGTTATTTTTTAACAGGAAAATGTTACACCACCTATTCTGTAGGTCTAGTCTCATGTTAGAAGTAGAAACCTCTGCTCATTCATAGCCCTGTGGCATCTTAATGATGTGCTGCTATTGACATGTAGAAAACATAGTGTTTTCTTTTTTTTTTAGCGTTTGGTCAGATTCTAATGATCGTTAGCAGTCTGCAGGCTAGTGTTTGTCTGCTAACCAAAGTTCAGGAGTCTATTTTTCTCTCATAAACAGATGCATTGCATTTTACATGCATCACCTGATGTTGTGATGGCGAAATAGAAAAGAGGCTTTCTTAGCTCTTTTATGACTTTGATGTAGGATGCTAAACACTTCAAAAAAAGAAAAGTCTTATTAAAAAAAATTCTGTAAACTGATTTGTAAATAGACTGTTTCTTTCTATTGATGACTTAGTCTCGCAGCAATACAGCAGGCAACTTTCTTCCTCCTTTTCATGCTCCGGAAGCAGGGCTGCACAGAATACTTTAGAAGTACATATCTGTTCCTTTTCATTAATGAGCACTAACGGCGGTGGTCTTTTGAGACTGATCTTTATCCTTCATTATAGCTCTGTTTGAAATGAATCAAATGCCATTTGGAAGCAGGATAAATACTGACCCTTAAGGTAAGTATTGCTATAAAATTGCAGTTGTTGAAAGTAAGTAATCATTTCAGTTGCCTCTATGTTTTTATCTTTCCAGCTCAGTATATAAACACTGTCTTTGCAGGAGTCCTACTTCTGGATGTTAACCTCAGACAACTGCAGCTAGCAGAATAGTTACAGTGAGGGCTAGAAAGTGTTCTTGATCCTGCATGATACTGGGTTAAAGGAGGTTGCTTCTCACGGGTTAGCTGCTGAGCTGACTTCCTGGCACAGCAGAAGATTTACGTTGTTAGGACCATCCTGAGATTTAGAACCACTTCTAAATGTGCAGCTGGGGCCTGCAAATGGTAGCAGAACGCTAAGAAAGGCAGAAAGTTGTGATTTGGTATCCCATCAATTTTACTTGGATTTGACTTGAGTTTAAGATGTTAGTAACAACCATCTGATAAAGATTTTAAGAAAATTGTTCTCTGCATTCATGAGAGAAGTAGTAAGGAAATCAATGTCATTTACATTCAGAGAGGTGAGCATTCAGAAAACACTTTTTAAAAGAATCCTTCTCCTCCTCCAAACACCTATTCATGTTGTATAGAACCTCATTTTAAAGGAGAACTTACACAAGTGTTTCTTGAGTGAGCCTATGCAATTTATCCTACGTACAAATTGGAGTATGTCAGCCAATGTTTCTGTAATTCTGTGCAGGATACCAGAGTAGAACAAACAGCTTGAAAAACTTCTCTCTTGAAATGTCGCAGATCAAGTTGAGTGGCCTGCTTTGCTGGGTAAACTGTGCAGCTAGTGTCTGGGTCTCTGTAGCTCTTCTGCGGTCTGTAGCTTCTAGCTTAAGGAGTAGAGAGTTACTGTGATCCTTTCTGAACCAAAAATCCATTTCTTCCTCAGACATATATGTCTGATTACAAAGATTGTCAGCGTAAGAGCATGATTTTTGTGTGTCAGCATTGCCTCTTGGTGCTGGATGCAACTGAATTCCTAACTGTGAAGAAACTGTTGACTTATGCAGCTTTCTTTCCAGAAGAGTTTCCATTAATTCTGTTGATGGAAGCGTTCTTCTGCGTTATGGTACTGAAACAGAGCACAGAGCATACCCTTCCCTGATTTGAAAGTTTATGCAAAGGAAACACAGGAGGAAAGTGACCTTGAAAAGTTAATGCATTTGTTTCTTATTAATTTAGAAAAGTGAGCTGACACTTTAATGCTCTAATTGCAAATTGTGTTTTTAAATATTTTCTTTAGCAACCTTGATAATTTAATATAATTTACCAACTGTAAGTTTTGTGTAGTATTCATTCTAAACTCGTATATACCACAACACTGCTCCTAATCATCTGTGAAAAACCTGCCATGCAACAGGAGCCTGGGAATTGCTAACAGTAATGATGAAAACTAATTCAAACCAGGCCACAGATAGGAGCTTTTGAGAAAGCAATCTGCATCTTTTCAAGTTGGTCAGGCTAAAATTGCCTTTTAGAAAAGCAGTTTCTTTCATTACAAGGGAAGACAAGCTATTATCTCAGTACCCCCCAAGCACAGGTCAAAAACAGGCAACAGTTATGTACTGAGAATCATAGAATTAGCTAGGTTGGAAAAGACCTACAAGATCACCTAGTCCAACCATCCACCTACCACCAATAACCCCACTAAACCATGTCTCTCAATGCTATATCTAAATGTTTCTTGAACACCTCCAGGGACGGTGACTCCACCACCTCCCTGGGCAGCCCGTTCCAGCGCCTGACCACTCTTTCAGAAAAGTAGTATTTCCTAATGTCCAGCCTAAATCTCCCCTGGCGCAACTTGAGGCCATTCCCCCTTGTCCTGTCACTAGTTACAGGAGAGAAGAGGCTGACCCCCAGCTCACTACGACCTCCCTTCAGGTAGTTATAGAGAGCGATAAGATCTCCCCTGAGCCTCCTCTTGTCCAGACTGAACAATCCCAGCTCCCTCAGCCGCTCCTCATAAGCCCTGTGCTCCAGACCCCTCATCAGCTTCGTCGCCCTCCTCTGAACACGCTCCAGGGCCTCAATGTCTTTCTTGCAGTGAGGGGCCCAAAACTGGACACAGTACTCGAGGTGGGGCCTCACCAGGGCTGAGTACAGAGGGACAATGACTTCCCTACTCCTACTGGCAACACTATTTCTGATACAGGCCAGGATGCCATTGGCCTTCTTGGCCACGTGGGCACACTGCTGGCTCATGCTCAGCCGAGCATCGACTAATACCCCCAGGTCCGTTTCCTCCACACAGCCATCCAGCCACTCTGCCCCAAGCCTGTAGCATTGCCTGGGGTTGTTGCGGCCAAAGTGCAGGACCCGGCACTTGGTCTTGTTGAACCTCATCCCGTTGGCTTCAGCCCAGAGATCCAGCCTGTCCAGATCTCTCTGTAGGGCCTCTCTACCCCCAGGCAGATGGACACTTCCTGCCAGCTTGGTGTCGTCTGCAAACTTCCTGAGGGTGCTCTCAATGCCCTCATCCAGGTCATCAATAAAGATATTGAAGAGGACAGGCCCCAGCACCGACCCCTGGGGAACACCACTTGTGACCGGTCGCCAGCTGGATTTAACTCCATTCACCGCCACTCCCTGGGCCCGGTCCTCCAGCCAGCTCCTTACCCAGCAAAGGGTGTACCCGTCCAAGCCACGGGCTGCCAGTTTCTCCAGGAGAATACTGTGGGAGACAGTGTCAAAGGCTTTGCTGAAGTCTAGGTAGACCACATCAACAGCCTTTCTCTCATACACCAGACGGGTCACTTGATCATAGAAGGAGATCAGGTTGGTCAAGCAGGACCTGCCCTTCACAAACCCATGCTGGCTGGGCCTGATCCCCCGGTTGTCTTGCAAATGCCGCGTGATCTCCCTCAGGACAATCTGCTCCATAACCTTCCCCGGCACCGAGGTCAGGCTGACAGGCCTGTAGTTCCCCGGATCCTCCTTACAACCCTTCTTGTAGATGGGAGTCACGTTGGCAAGTCTCCAGTCTTGTGGGACCTCTCCAGTTGAACAGGAACGCCGATAGAAGGGAAAGGTTTATGCAAGTTTGCCTGCATTGCCTTTCTGTTTGCATTCACTGTGTGTGAAGTGGTTCACTGTCACAGGTATGGTGAAAAAAAAATATATATATATATGCTCTTCGTGAAGGTTGGCCTATGGTCTGATCTGACGTTTAACGTTTTCACTGCCTCTAGTTTTTTGTTGCTACTCTCATACTCTATTTCTTTTGGCTTAACTACTTCTCCTTGCAGTGCAACAGGTACCTGGTAAGTTGACTGTCATGGTTTTGTGATTTTCGGTTGTTGGTATTCCACATCATAACATCATGTAGTGAATGTACCTGGTTCTCAGAAGAGGACTACTACATTCCCCACGCTACTTTGCTCCTCTGTTACCATTTTCCAGCCAGAGGGAAAAGATAAAAGCTCACAGTATAAAAACTTGCAGATCACGAGACCTCGCCCTTTTTCCGCCGTCTCTCGTCTTGGCAGCACCTCGCCCTCCAGCCGTCTTATCGTCGGTAGTAGGGTAAGGCCTACCTTGATTTTGGGACATTCTCTCTCTGTATTGGATTTATCAGCTTAAATTGTAATTATATTGTATTATAGTGTACTGTTTTGCATTCCGATATTTTATTTAGTAAATTAGTTTGTTTCTCCTCAGATTGTTGCCGCTGTTCTTTGCTCTCAGGGCCATCTCCTTACCCTTTTTCCCCTTTTCCCGGGGCGTGGGCCTGTGGGTCCCCCGTCCCCTTTGTCACGGAACCGGGCCAAACGCCTGTAAACCATTGACATTTTTTGGTGGAGAATGCAGGCAAAATTAAGGGCAAAATTCTGCTTTTTTAACTTTTAGAGCGAAGCTAAGATTGCTTTTTAGCTCTTAGAACGAATCTTTCTCTGCTCTCGGAAAGCTTCGTTATCGAAACTGCAGGTGCTTAACTGCAAACGTGACCTTGAAAAGTCCAGGCGGACTGCCAATACTCTGGGATATTTTGTAAACTTTTGTACACTTTTTGTAAACTTTTTTTTTGGCTGCTGCTAGCCTGTCTTTGTAAAGAGAAAAAGAAATGTATACAATGTGGCATACAGCTCCAGAGGAAGCTGCTAATTTTGTAGAACTTGGGATTTTAAAATCATCTCCCAGTCTCTCCTTTGAATCCTTAATGCATTTTCTGAATGCTCATTTGACCATGTTGTCAATCTCCTTGAATGCACTACTCATCATTCTAGTCATTTCACTCAGTATCTATATTTTGAGGAAGCCTTCTCCAAAGCCAGAGGATACTGAGTGGCAGGGAGTGTGAAGAAACTTGGGAGAGACCTTAAAGAGATGGGCATCTCCGGTGTCATGGAACTTTACTCCTGAACACCTGGAAGATCCTGAGAGCCTAAGCGAATATTTGAGACAGGGATGTGATGGCTCTGGTGAATCTGAGGAGGCACAAATCATTTGGGGCCTAGCTCATGCTTATCGGGCCTTATTCAATACAATCCCAGAGAGGGAGAGACAGTTTGAAACCAAAATACAGGGTCTCCAAGCCGAAATACAGGGTCTCCAAACCAAAATAGATTGTTTCCAAGCTGAGAGAGAGAGTTTCCAAAATGAAAGGGAGAGTTTTCAAAAGGAAAGGGAAAGTTTCCAAAATGAGCAGGACACTCTGCGATCCAAGCTTAACAGTCTTCAATCCGAACTACACGCTCTCCAATCCAACTTTCATGCCATATCAGAAAAGTTTTTCCAAGCCGAGCGTGAGAGACAGAGCATGGAAAATAACCAGCCTGATCAACCACAGGAGACACCACAACTGATTTCAGTTGCCCCTGTAAGAGGACGGAAGGTGAAACCAATATCGCTTCCTCCGGAACAGGAGACAGCAAAGCGAGAAGGTCCAGGGAAACCACCCCAAAGTCCAGGGGAAGGGCCCTCAACAAGATCCTGGTCACCAACGCACACCAGGGCAACAACAACTGAAAGAGACGTTGAAACCCTTACTACTCGTCCTCTGAAAATGACTGAACTTCGAGTCTTAAGAAAAGACTTTACAAGGCACCCAGGTGAACGCATTGTCACCTGGTTACTTCGATGCTGGGACAGTGGGGCCAACAGTGCACTGCTAGACAGTACAGAAGCCCGCCAGCTGGGAAG